>NC_089526.1:840765-843265 GCF_963924715.1 Thunnus thynnus | reverse complement strand
TTTAACAGGAAGTTTGTCTTTTAGACTTTAATGTGTCTCAAATGTTACTGAATGTTCTCCACCTGTCTGTCTCTCCACCTGTCTCACCCTCCACCTGTCTGTCTCTCCACCTGTCTGTCTCTCCACCTGTCTCACCCTCCACCTGTCTGCCTCTCCACCTGTTTCACCCTCCACCTGTCTGTCTCTCCATCTGTCTGTTTCTCCACCTGTCTCACCCTCCACCTATCTGTCTGTCTCTCCACCTGTCTGTCCCTCTACCTGTCTCACCCTCCACCTGTCTGTCTGTCTCTCCACCTGTCTGTCCCTCTACCTGTCTCACCCTCCACCTGTCTGTCTCTCCACCTGTCTGTCTCTCCACCTGTCTCACCCTCCACCTGTCTGTCTCTCCACCTGTCTGTCTCTCCACCTGTCTGTCTCTTTACCTGTCTGTCTCTCCACCTGTCTGTCTTTCCACCTGTCTCACCCTCCATCTGTCTGTTTCTCCACCTGTCTCACCCTCCACCTGTCTGTCTCTCCACCTGTCTGTCTTTCCACCTGTCTCACCCTCCATCTGTCTGTTTCTCCACCTGTCTCACCCTCCACCTATCTGTCTGTTTCTCCACCTGTCTCACCCTCCATCTGTCTGTCTCTCCACCTGTCTGTCTCGCTACCTGTCTCACCCTCCACCTGCCTGTCTGTCTCTCTGCAGGGCCAGCGAGGACTCTGTGGGTCTCAGGAGGATTCTGTCTCAGTCCACTGAGTCTCTGAACTTCAGGAGCAGGACTTTGTCCATGGAGTCTCTGACTGATGACGGTGAGGATCGTTTTATTGATCACAATATTAACTGTGTGACGTATCAATAACCTCTGCTGTGTTTTACCAGCTGATCGATCAGATCGTTTTA
This sequence comes from Thunnus thynnus, assembly GCF_963924715.1. NCBI lineage: Eukaryota > Metazoa > Chordata > Actinopteri > Scombriformes > Scombridae > Thunnus > Thunnus thynnus. The sequence goes on along the minus strand of NC_089526.1, from coordinate 842,382 downwards.
TTAGAGAATATTTGTGTTTATGCACATCTGACGTTTAACATGAATTCACAGTGACAGTCTCTCCTCATGTTTTCATGTGTGTTGTATGTTGTATGTTGCGTGTTGTATGTTGTATGTTGCGTGTTGTGTGTTGTATGTTGCGTGTTGTATGTGTATGTTGTGTGTGTATGTTGTATGTGTATGTTGTATGTTGCGTGTTGTGTGTTGTGTGTTGTATGTTGTATGTGTATGTTGTATGTTGCGTGTTGTGTGTTGTGTGTTGTATGTTGCGTGTTGTATGTGTATGTTGTATGTTGTGTGTTGTATGTTGTATGTTGCGTGTTGTATGTGTATGTTGTATGTTGTGTGTTGTATGTTGTATGTTGCGTGTTGTATGTGTATGTTGTATGTTGTGTGTTGTATGTTGTATGTTGCGTGTTGTATGTTGCGTGTTGTGTGTGTATGTTGTATGTTGCGTGTTGTGTGTTGTATGTTGTATGTTGCATGTTGTGTGTTGCGTGTTGTGTGTTGTATGTTGTATGTTGCGTGTTGTGTGTTGTATGTTGTATGTTGCGTGTTGTGTGTTGTATGTTGTATGTTGCGTGTTGTGTGTGTATGTTGTATGTTGCGTGTTGTGTGTTGTATGTTGTGTGTTGTGTGTTGCGTGTTGTGTGTTGTATGTTGTATGTGTATGTTGTATGTTGTATGTTGTGTGTTGTGTGTGTATGTTGTGTGTTGTATGTTGTGTGTTGTGTGTTGTATGTTGTATGTGTATGTTGTATGTTGTATGTTGCGTGTTGTGTGTGTATGTTGTGTGTTGTATGTTGCGTGTTGTGTGTGTGTGTTGTATGTTGTGTGTGTGTGTATGTTGTATGTTGTGTGTGTGTGTGTGTTGTATGTTGTGTGTGTGTGTGTTGTATGTTGTGTGTGTGTGTGTGTGTGTGTTGTATGTTGTGTGTGTGTGTGTGTTGTATGTTGTGTGTGTGTGTGTGTTGTATGTTGTGTGTGTGTGTGTTGTATGTTGTATGTTGTGTGTGTGTGTGTGTGTTGTATGTTGTGTGTGTGTGTGTTGTATGTTGTGTGTGTGTGTGTGTGTTGTATGTTGTGTGTGTGTGTGTTGTATGTTGTGTGTGTGTGTGTTGTATGTTGTATGTTGTGTGTGTGTGTGTGTGTTGTATGTTGTGTGTGTGTGTGTTGTATGTTGTGTGTGTGTGTGTGTTGTATGTTGTGTGTAGGGGAGAGGTGGTGGAGCCCCCTGCTGGAGGAGCTGCAGGAGGAGGGCAGCTGCATTCAGGCCGACAGCTGGAGTCTCGCTGTGGAGCCGAACTTCCTGCAGACGCTTCATAAAGACCTGATCAAAAAACAAGACGTCATCTACGGTAACAAATACACACACATATATACATATATACATATATACATATATACGTGCGTGTGTATATATATTTGTATAGATATATATAGCCTATATATACAAAATATACACACAAATGTAACTATATGCACTCAGTGAGCACTTTATTAGGTACAACTGTAACAATCCAATACTCCAGTACACCCATCACCACCCATCACCACCCATCACCACCCCAATGATAAACATCAAGTTGATATATATCAGAGAAAACCTGTTCCTGT
>NC_089526.1:785765-835765 GCF_963924715.1 Thunnus thynnus | reverse complement strand
CTATCTGTCCTCCTGTCTGTCCTCCTGCCTGTCCTCCTGCCTGTCCTCCTGTCTCTCCTCCTGGCTGTCCTCCTGTCTGTCCTCCTGTCTGTCCTCCTGTCTCTCCTCCTGGCTGTCCTCCTGTCTGTCCTCCTGTCTCTCCTCCTGTCTGTCCTCCTGTCTGTCCTCCTGTCTCTCCTCCTGCCTGTCCTCCTGCCTGTCCTCCTGCCTGTCCTCCTGTCTCTCCTCCTGCCTGTCCTCCTATCTGTCCTCCTGTCTGTCCTCCTATCTGTCCTCCTATCTGTCCTCCTATCTGTCCTCCTGTCTCTCCTCCTGCCTGTCCTCCTATCTGTCCTCCTGTCTGTCCTCCTATCTGTCCTCCTATCTGTCCTCCTATCTGTCCTCCTGTCTCTCCTCCTGCCTGTCCTCCTATCTGTCCTCCTGTCTGTCCTCCTATCTGTCCTCCTATCTGTCCTCCTATCTGTCCTCCTGTCTCTCCTCCTGCCTGTCCTCCTGCCTGTCCTCCTATCTGTCCTCCTGTCTGTCCTCCTATCTGTCCTCCTATCTGTCCTCCTATCTGTCCTCCTGTCTGTCCTCCTGCCTGTCCTCCTGTCTCTCCTCCTGCCTGTCCTCCTATCTGTCCTCCTGTCTGTCCTCCTATCTGTCCTCCTATCTGTCCTCCTATCTGTCCTCCTGTCTCTCCTCCTGTCTCTCCTCCTGCCTGTCCTCCTATCTGTCCTCCTATCTGTCCTCCTGTCTGTCCTCCTGCCTGTCCTCCTATCTGTCCTCCTATCTGTCCTCCTATCTGTCCTCCTGTCTGTCCTCCTATCTGTCCTCCTGTCTGTCCTCCTGCCTGTCCTCCTGTCTGTCCTCCTGCCTCTCCTCCTGTCTGTCCTCCTGCCTGTCCTCCTGTCTGTCCTCCTGTCTCTCTTCCTGCCTGTCCTCCTGTCTCTCCTCCTGGCTGTCCTCCTGTCTGTCCTCCTGCCTGTCCTCCTATCTGTCCTCCTATCTGTCCTCCTATCTCTCCTCCTGGCTGTCCTCCTGTCTGTCCTCCTGCCTGTCCTCCTGTCTGTCCTCCTGGCTGTCCTCCTGTCTGTCCTCCTTTCATCTCTTAACTAATGTATAAATAATCATCCAGCTGTTTTCTCCTCCTCTTCCTCAGCTGACATCCAGCAGAAGGACAGGGAGGTTCTGGAGCTCCTGCAGGAGCGAGTCACTCTTTTTTCAGACCTGGTGGAGGCGACGGGTAGAGGAGCAGAAGAAGGAGGTCAGGAGCTCAGCACCTCCTCCAGGACCTCTTCCTCCTCGTCCAACAGGAACCTGTTCAGAGCCGACACTCCTCACGCTCCTCAGGCCGAGCCGCTGCTCACCACCGCCATCTCTGAAGGTAGGGCTCTGATTGGCTGCTTCACAGGAAGTGGTTAGAGGAATTTAAATCAAACGTGAACTGATTCTGTGTTTCTGTCTTCAGTGGACAAACTGACCGAGCTGCTGTCAGGAACCAACATCCAGAAATCTACCGTAACCAACGGCAACCAGGAGCTCAGCAGTGAGTCACTGTCATCTGTCCGATCAATAAAAACTAAATCTGTCTGATCAATAAAAACTAAATCTGTCTGCTGTTAATAAACACAACGTGGATCAGAAAGGATCCAGTAGAACAGTCTGGATCCTGAAGGTCTGACGGACACACACATCTAATGTTTGAGTGATGAACAGACCTTTACCTGTCTGTCTCTAATGACTGTCTGTCTCTAATAACTGTCTGTCTCTAATAACTGTCTGTCTTTACCTGTCTGTCTCTAATGACTGTCTGTCTCTAATGACTGTCTGTCTCTAATGACTGTCTGTCTCTACCTGTCTGTCTCTAATAACTGTCTGTCTCTACCTGTCTGTCTCTAATGACTGTCTGTCTCTACCTGTCTGTCTCTAATAACTGTCTGTCTCTACCTGTCTGTCTCTCTCAGACGGTGACTCTGGTTCGCTGAACGGTTCTTTTGAGTTGAACAGCGGCTCTTCGAAGGTAAGTAACCTCTTGACCTTTAACCTTCATCCTCAGATTAAGGCCTCCGTTTTTAAACTTGAAAATGTGAAAGATTGTCTTCAGATGAACAGAAAGTAAAAGTTGTCTTTAAATGTTTTATTTTCCTCTTTGTGACTGACACTAAACCAGGCTGTATATGAAGGTTTGCTGAGTGTCTCCAGACTGATTTAGTTCCTTCAATCTAAAAGGAAACAGAAACATTTAAAAATAGTCTGAGTTTTACGGCCACAGCGAATCAACAACACGAGGGATCAGACGGGAGAGTAGCAACAGTTGAAGCACAGATGCTCATCTAAACGTCCAGCAGGTCTCATGTTAAGATGATCTGTGAAGAACTAAAACTACCAAATTAAGAAAAGTTTCGTCTCTTTTTTTTTTTTTCTCAGGACCGAAACGGGAACCAGCTGCAGCAAACCTTAAATGAGGTAAGATGCACTTCCTGTTTTTTGACCAGAGGTAAGAATCTGTCCAATCAGAGTTGTTAGTAACACCTGTCCTCCCCACAGGAAGTCCGTCAGCGATTGGTCAATCTGAGCACGCAGCTTCACGCCCTGCAGGTCAGACAGGAAGTTATTCTTCATATGATGATATTTATGAAAGAGCTACCTGCCTTCTGACACATTAACTCCGCCCCCCAGGCTGCTGTGATTCGTCAGGACTCGATCCTAGAGCTGTGTTTCAGGCCCGGCCCCGCCCCCAGCTCCACCCCCAGCTCCGCCCCCCGCCTCAATCGGTCCATGTCGCGGGACACGGGGCTGGACGCCGGCGGGGAGGCGGTGCTACTGAGGCGGCAGGTGGAGCTGCTGCAGGATGAAGTGACACGGCTGCGTCTGAGGGGGGAGGAGGCGGAGCCAGGCAGCAGGAGGAGGAGCAACGGAGAAACCGGTGATGTCATCAAGGGGGAACAGGTGTGTGTGTGTGATCTGTCTGAATCGTTAAGATCCATTTTATTGAACTAAAACTATTTCAGACGTTTCCTTCATCGCAGTTTTAGTTGAAGCTGTTTTACAGACGTGTTGATTCAGTAGTTTGTGCTGTTGTTGATCACAGTGATAGAAAGGAAACAACAAACTACAGCCTCCAAAATCAGCATAAAGTTGTTGAACATCAAGCTTTCTGTGAGGTATATACAGTATACAGATATATATACAGATATATATATATATATATATGGTGTGATGTTACTGCAGGCTGCGTTAGTTTGAGGCAGCTGAACCAAACAAACTGGACTTTTTAGTTTAGCTCAAATAAATTAAACTAAGCTAAACTAATATAAACAAAACTAAGCTAATATAAACTAAACTATGCTAAGCTAATATAAACTAATCTAAGCTAATATAAACTAAGCTAATCTCAGGTGTCTCTGTCAGCAGGTGGGCAGGAGGCGTGGCAGCAGGGAGCTGGAGCCCCGCCCCCTCGCCCCATTGGCCAGTCAGGAGCCTGACGACCAATTAGACGGCGTCCAGGAAGGAATGGAGGATGAAGAGGAGGAAGTGGTGAAGATCTCTCCTCGCTCTGACAGCCCCAGAGGTCCGTTCAGTTCAACTCAATCAATCAATCAATCAGTATATTGATCAGTATTACATGATTGACAATGAGTCAGTGTAACTAATTTGACTAATTTATAAAAGTTTGCCTCGTGTGTTCTGATGTTAATAACTGTACGTTCGTCTCTACATGTAACTGAATATTAACTTTTACAAACATGTTAAAATCAAATAATTTGTGATGATATTTTATCAGATATGTTTATTAATTATGAAGAATTAAGAGTTATTGTATTGATCAGTGTTTTATCACCATGGTAACGTGACCTTTGACCTTTCAGACCTGCAGGACATCCCGGAGGAGAGCGAGTGTGGAGCAGATCCCAGTTAACGTCTCGGAGACCTCTGCTGATGTCACCGTGATGTCACCGTGATGTCACAGAGAGCAAGCTGATCGCAGACTTTTTTCAAGGAAGTTGCAGAAGGAGATGATGATGTCATTTCCTGTTGATGTTTTACAGAAGTGAACTTGTTTCGACCAAATCAGACGATCACAGCTGCCATACTTTTGTTCCTGAGATGTTTTCTGAAGGTCACACAGGAAGTATAACCCATGTGACCTGTTTACATCAGTGTCAGGAGCTCCGCCCACAAGAGCTGGAGTGGGCGGGGTTTCTGTTGGGATGGGCGGGCTTTATGGTGGGTGGGCGGGGTTTGTGTGTTAATGGGAGGTTCCCACCATAAACTTGTTGCAGGATAAACTTCAGTTTAAAGTTTCCGTCTGCTTCAAACAAATGAGTTCGTACGTGGCGCGTCCTCAGGTGTGTTTCTACCTGTGCTGGAAGGCGGAGCTAAAAGGCTGATGTCACAACCTCTGAGTCTGTGACGGCGCCGCTCACTTTCATTCAGCGTTTCTCTCGTTTGTTCCCATGAAAACTGATATTTTTACATGTTTGTGTGAAGAATGAAAAATGTTTTTTTAAATCTTTAATGTTCAGTTCAGGTGAAGAACTCGACATCATGCGGTTTCCAAGGTAACCGGATATTTATTATTGATCAGAATTTGTGGAAACTAAAAATTAAATCTTTAATTTCTTCTTCAGGGCAAGAAAACAGTTTTTAACCTTTATTGAAGAAGAGATTCTTAAACTTTTACCTTCTTACTTTTAATAAGGTAAAATGTAAAACCCGCCCATGTCCACACCTCCACCTGCCTGGCCAATCAGAGCGCAACAAGAGCGTCAGACGCTCTCTGTGCTGGAGACGTAACCGCTCCTGTAAGACGGGAGAGTACGTCACATCCTGTGTTTGTTCTTTTTAAGCAGAAAACACACGTTTTATATTCTGATATCTAAATGTTTCTTTACTGGAAACGACACAAAATAACCAACAGCAACTAAACCAGAAACTTCCGGCTGGTTTTTATGGTGAAATGAGGAGAAACTTCAACTAAATGAATCAGCTGTTCGCCGTCAAAGACACCGGTGTCCTGCAGCGCTTTCAACGTGAGTGACAGGAAGTAAATACAAACAGGCATCCGACAAAAGTTCAGCTCGAAACGGCGCGTTGCGGCGCTGCGTCGTGACGCTGCGTCATGACGCTGCGGCGTGACGCTCGCTCACGTCGCGTTCAGTTAGGACATGTGTAAAGTTGGCGTGACGTCAGATTGTTTTCAGAAAGCTCCAGTTTGTTTGAAGCAGACGTAAATGTTCAAATATTCACGGTCACCACACTACATTACCCAGAATGCCTTTGATATCACCAGGACACAGTCCCAGCCTGCTGTGTAGTTTAGATGCTCTCTGACTCTGTCTGTGTTATAATATGTTGAAATGTTTTTATATCTTTGTGATTATGAGAATGAAACAATGTAAACTGTATTTATATGGAAACAAACAGTAAACGTAGTTCGACGTTAGAATTAGATTCAAGTAGAAAAAAGAACCTGAAACCAAAATTCATATTTTTTAAAATTGAGAATAATGTTTGACAGCAGGCGTGAACGTAGAAGTTTATATAAAGTTCACCAAAATATTTAGAGGAGGGCAGTTTGTTAGCTTGTTAGCATGTTATACTTGTTATACAACAGGAAGCTGGATCAGCCAATCGGCTTGTTTGATGTGCAAAGCTGCGCTGTACGTTACAGAGACGTGTGACATTCAGTGAATCAGCCTGATGAAGAATGTCTGACAGGATGTGACGGTGGATGTATTATAGGACCTGAATACTGGACTCAAAGCCAAATAATCAGCTTCCTGCTGTAAAGAACCTGGATGTTGGATAGAGCATGCTCAGTAGAGACTCCCGCTGTCCGAGCCAGCAGACTTCCTGTTGGCTGATTGTTTACCTGAGTGAGATATAATAATTTAATCATGAGATAAGACTTTATTGATCCCCAGAGGGGACGGTTGCATGTTGCAGCAGGGCAGGAAACACGGAAACTGATAAGAACTACGAGTAATAAACACAACAAAATAAGAAGTAAATGACATTCAGTCTATTTACAATATAAACATTTCAATACGTCTCTCTTGACTTTCCAGATGTTATCAGACTGAATGCATCAAAGTCTGATAATAAAACGAGTCATTTCACTTTTTTCAGCTGAGGGTCAGCTGTTTTCCAATGACTGTGTAGGGAAAATATCTTTTGGGGCCAGTGTGTGTCACGTGACGGACAGGAAGCTGTAATTACACGGTTTGGCTGTTTTGCCAAACTGGCTTCACATTCCGGCGCTGATCCTGCTGAATACATACAGAACAGTTTCTCCCACAGAGACTCGAGGAAAGTTTTACAAATATAAAACCTTCATAATACAAAAAATAACATTTGTTTGCAGCTGGAGGCGACCTGTCCAAACTTTTACAGACTTCTTTTATCATGGCGGCCTGCAGGGGGAAAAAGCTTCCTGCTGTAATACTGAGAATCACCACCGGGGGGGGGGGAGGACTCTGGTATCTGTTGGATGATCAGTGTGGGAGAGAAGTGTTAGGATCTTGTGAGGAGAACGACGGTCGCCATGGACGCGGTCGCCATGGACACAACCCTGTGATGTCCAGTTCAGTTGATGCTGGATGATTCTGCTGAAGTGAATTTATTCCAGAAGCTGCAGGAGGAGCGATGATGATGATGATGAAGATGATGATGATGATGTCAGCTGGTTGATCTTCGTTTAAGGAGCAGTGAAGAAGAACGTCAACATCAGCTGATAAAACTGAAACAAGCTCCAACACGTCTTCAGCTCAGAGAAAAACAACTTAAAAACAGGATTGTAGCCGACAGGAGATATGACGCAACACCTTTACAGATATACAGTCAGACGTCCAATCAGCTGCGAGAGAGTCGAGACATTCTTCACACACACAACATCCAGGAACTCAAGATAAAAACATTAATCTCATGTCATTAATGAGTGACTCTGTGTTTAATATCTCCTGTAAAGGCTTCAGCCCTTCATCAGTACCATGACGTGTTTGTGGTCGCTGATGTTTCTAACCTGTAAAGTTAAACTGATCAGGAAACAAACTTCCTGTTTTCCATAAAGCTGAACTCATCAGGTTGTTTGTTCCCGGCAGGTTGAGACCGGTCCGGTCTGTCGTTGATGCTGTAATCTGATGTCTGACAGCAGTTTGAAGTTCAGACTGAGCTCTCACGTCGTGTTTTCTGTAAAAAAAACAAAAAAAACTAAACTGCTGGATTCAGAAACGCTGCAGAGTTTTACCTGAAATGTAGTTTTTCCTCTCGGACAGTAGACATGTTTAAAGTTAGTGTTTGTATAAAGATTTGATCCGTTCTGCTAAAAAGAAGAAAACTGTAAATGATTTGTGTTTTTAATGTAAGTTTATTGTTTTTCTGTGTGTTCTTTATAAATCTCATCAGCTGGACACGATGCTGCTGCTGCTGCGCTTTTATTTCTCTACATTCTACTGTTCACTGTCCTTCAGTCTATTCTGTAAAAACAAGGAAACGAGAAACACATCTTAAAAAAAAAAACAGTGCTGAAAGCTCTGCTGCTGTTATTCTCATAAAGTTCATTATAATGAACAGATCAGACTTTCACAGAGACACTGAGATGAAAAACAAACTGCTGTATGAATGAAAATCAATAATATGAGATTAGAGAGATGACAATACACTATATTCACTACAATACCTGAGACAAGTCCAGCAGTGTGTCTCTGTCAGTTTGTGTGATATAAAGTAATAATAGATCAGATTTAACAGAAAGAGGAATTCAAATTTGTAGAAAAATGACTTTTTTTGGACTAAAAGAGGTTTTCTTCGCTGTAATCATTCCTCCTGTTCATACTGGATATTAAAAGATCCTTCAAATGTGTTTTAATGGAAGTGATGGAGGATAAAATCCACAGTGTGTCCACACAGTCATTTAAAGTCTGTGTGAAGCTTCTATTCAGCTTCAGCAGTCTGAGTTAGTCATATCAAGTGGATATCTGACACATTTACAGTCTTTTTAGCATCAAATTCCCTCTTTGTGTTTCCTCGGACAGTGTTTCCCTGTTGAGCTGCAGGTGGAAGTATAGTAACAAAAAGAGGAACTTTGGCACTAAAAAGACTGTAACGTTGAAAGATATCTACTTGATTTGACTCATTTGGACGCTGAAGCTTCATATTAGCTTCAGACTGTGGATTTTGTCCTCCATCACTTCCATTGTAAGGTCATTATGAAGGGATCTTCTAATGGTCAGTATGAACAGGAGGAATGATTACAGCAAGAAACACAGCTTTAATGTTCATTTGATGACTGACTGATGGTTTAAGAAAAAAAATGTGTGTATTTGTCCTTTAACAATCAATAAACAAAAGTTAAATAAAAAATAAAAGGCTTCAAGACAAAATGTAAAAGAAACAATATAATAATACAATGTCAATATAATACAATATTAATGAATGCTGACTAAATATAATAATATATTAATTCAGAAATGTTAAAAAATAAATAACACAATAATGAATAAATGAGTAAAGTTGTGTTTAAAATACTTCCCCTCTCAGCCTGGACGTCACCTGTTCCTCCTCCTCTCCTCCAGGAGGCGCTGCAGGAGCAGCTTCCTCCTCCGTCACACTGATGAAACGTTAACTCACCGTAGTGCAAAGACATGAAGAGTGCTGAGATGCTAAAAAAAAAGACATTTACTTTATATACAGAGGTGATTATGTAGAGTAGATACAGCTTGTTCAGATATACAGTAATATAATAATTACAGTCATAATTTACAGATTCATTATGTATCTTTCTGAAGATTGTTGTGTGTGAAACCGCTGAAAGCCACTAAATCTTCTGTAAACACAGACTGTAAAAAACATAACGGACGCAGCTGCCATGACGTCACCCGTTGGTTTGTTTTGAAGATTCGAGTTTGGCATTTTGACCGTCGCCATCTTGGATCTTTGGAACCAGAAGTGACCATATTTGGACGAGAGGCTGGCGCTGACCCTAACGCTAGCTGCTAGCTTGGTTAGCATGGAGCATTTACAGTCTATGGCTAACTGTGATAATGCTAATGCTAATTTTTGTGATTAGTGAAAAACAGGCTTAAAACCATTAAATACAAAGTTGACTTACTGGAAAGAATTGAACATCTGACTCCTTAGAGGGTCTTTAAGTTCAACCAAACACTGAACAAGACTTTAGGGACGGCTACGGCTATACGCTATGGTTACATTACCTAACCATCCTTGTCGCCATGGTAGCGACTTACCTGCAACAGCACCCACCTGTCACTCAAAGCGACCACGCCGCTATAGAGACCAAAACAGTGTTTTGGTAAACATGTTTATTTCTGCTGTAAAGTTGGGTGTTTTAAAGTCTACTGACTCGATTTTGGAGCCTCGTGTGGCCGTTTGAGGAACTGCAGTTTTTGGCACTTTCAGCCGCAGAGGTTGCTGCTTGGTGTAAACAGACGAGAGGGTCTGGCTGCAGGTCTCCTCAGTGGGGACACTTCCAGTTCAGGCTCTGCTGTCAGGACAGGAAATAACATGTTGGTTTTATGCCCCGCATTAAAAACTGTGGTAGAAAAGGCAAAATGTGCCAATAAAGCATCATGACTCAGCATTGACTCTGACTCTGGCTCCTCTCACATGCTCGGTATCTTACATGTAGTATTTACAGACTGTAACCATTACATTTACAACCTGGTAATGTTATTTATTTAATATTACTATGGACAAGATACTGAAAACACATCATTTCCAGTTACATACAGTGATGTTTAAAGGAAGTAATCCGCCCTGTGCTTTGTCGCAGCTTCACAACATTTGTGTGCAAAGTTAATTGTTTACTTTCTTTTGTGTAAAACTGCTGCATGTTGTCCAGTAAAATGTCCAGTTTGAGCGACACCTGTTCTGGTCATTATTTGAAACTTCCTCTACACAACAGTGACGGGCAAATTATTATCCAAAACATCATAGTCCGAATGTTTCGCACTGTACCAGTTGTTCTGTTACAGTAGCTCATGTTATATTGTCAGTTTGTGTAAATTTAAATCACCTTAACTATGTGATCTAGTCAGACTATTTGTTACGCCAACACAGCCAAAAACAATGTGATCAAATAGGCTATTGATTGTCAGCTGTTCATATTAAATTCACCTGATCACAGTTAAATGGTGTCTGTCTGCAAAGGGAAATGATGACTCAGACTTTATGGATAAATAAGTAGTAATAAGTAGTTTGTTGAATCAATGAGTTGCTATATTTGTTTATGAATCAATCAATAAATATCGCTGTATTTACAGATTTAATCACTATGTGCTACATTGACAGAATAAATCAATTCATTCAATATTTAAATAATACTGCTATGCTGATACAATTATTCAATATGTATCATTATATTGGCAGTCAGTCACTTTTCATGGTATGATGATCGATGTATTTCGCTACATTTTAAGTATTCATAGGATACTAATGTTTTTTTATCATTGACAACATCACGTTAAGGAGCAACATGTACGCCGTGACAGCCGTTTTGTTTTATTTTGGTGTCATTTCCTGTCCTGACAGTGGAGCCTGCAGCCAGACTAATGAGTCTGATACTTTTACTTTGGAAAGGCCCTTCTTGCGTCACGTCCTCTGGAGAGAACTTAACCTGGAAGTGGGTCCTCCGAGGAGTGTCCGGATAAGGAAGCAACAGAGACCAGAACCAGAACCAGGAGCAGGACCGAGAGCAGCCAGACCTCCAGAGCTCCAGACCAAGAGACCCGAACACTCGGAGACCCGGGGACGAGACCTGCAGGGACCAGAAACAGAACCAGTTCAGACCGACCCCGCAAAGTCCGCGTTGCAACAGACTTTATTCGGCTAACGGCTAACAGGTAGTTAGCCCGCCTGCTAACACGGAAGTTACCCTGACAGGTGAAGTCGGGCTCGAGCCGCAGGTGTGATTTCTTCTGAGGACTCAGTCAGGTAAGAAGAACCCCGCAGGTGCCCCTCACCTCGTCTGCGTCAGCTGCGAGGTGAGCTAACAGGCTAACATGCTAACAGGCTAACAGGGCGGTGGTCCGCTGTTAGCATTGGGAGCTAACATGCTAACCTGCTGTTTTCAGAACACACCGATCGCATTATTGTAATCAATACTCTTTAATCAGTGATCGGTCATGTATTTCTCCTCAGCAGAATGATCCAACTCTCCAATGTACTCAGTCCTGAGGAGTATTGATTATTGATCATCAGCTGTTGAGGTTGAAATAGGAAGATGATTTTGAAGAACTTTGTCAATTTACTGAAAAGATTCAATAAAGTGTTTGTCAGCGAGTTCAGTTTCATTATGAAGCGGCTCAGTCTGTGGAGAAAATGTACAATTACATGTTCTTATTGCAAATACAGAAAATAAGCTGATTTTGTCGATATTTCTACGTGTTAAAGAGGTCAGTGACGAAATTATTGTAGATCGTAGTTTACTCTTCACTAATCATATTTTATTTGTTTATCTGAATGCTGATTTTAGTTTTTTGCTTCAAGCAAATAATCTGGCAGCTTCATCAGAGGAGGATTTAAAATCTCTCATTAATACATGATGTCATGTCTTAGTTTTTCCAGAGATCTTGATCATTTTATTAATTTTACACATCAACAAAAATCAGACCCCGAATAATTAATCATTATTGATCAATAGTCAGTAGAGCTGCAACTAACAATTATTTTCGTTATTGATTAATCTACAGATTATTTCCTCAATTAATCAATTGGTTGTTTGGTCTATAAAATGTCGGTTCTTATCAAACAAACAGGAGAAAATTGTGCATTTGTTTGGGACTATTTTCAGCGGCGGATGAATCCACATTTGCTGCTCTAGTGAGTATTTGTGGCAGCAGGATGTGTCTGTGTGTGTTCATGGTGATGATCTGTTCAGTGTTGGTTTGACTCTAAACGTGAAGAAGAAACATAAAATAAACAGCTGCTCTTCTTCCTCCTGCAGCAGCAGCAGCAGAAGAAGAAGATGAGTGGAGGCGTGAACAGCATCGATGCAGTGAAGAAGAAGATCAAGGTCCTGCAGGGGCAGGCGGAGGAGGCCGAGGAGCGAGCGGAGAACCTGCAGAGACAGGTGGAGGAGGAGAAGAGAATCAGAGAACAGGTAACCACACCTGCAGCACTCACACACACCTGCACAGGTGGTTCTGTTACTGTTCTGTGTGGTTCTGTTATGGTTCTGTTACTGTTCTGTGTGGTTCTGTTATGGTTCTGTTACTGTTCTGTGTGGTTCTCGGTGTGTCAGGTTGAGTCAGATGTCTGAAATACCTGAATGTGTTGAAGGAAGAATGTTTGGTATGTTGGAGGTGAAGAACATAGTCTGACTGCTCTGTAGTACTCTGTAGTACTCTGTAGTACTCTGTAGTACTTTGTAGTACTCTGTGGTACTGCATAGTACCGTGTAATACTCTGTACCTTGTAGTTTAGTCAGTGAAACCTTCCACAGTGTTAAATGTTGTTGACAGTTTCTCAGACACAAACAAACACTAATAGAACAGAAGAGCTGATCAGTTACTGCTGTAGTGTGTGAGGTTGTTTACCTGTGATACAGGTGAGGCTGACTGTGGGCTCGTTGTCCCCCGCTGTGTGTCTTGCAGGCGGAGTCGGAGGTGGCGTCTCTGAGTCGTCGTCTGCAGCTCAGTGAGGACAATCTGGATCGAGCTCAGGAGAGACTGGCCACCGCGCTCCACAAGCTGGAGGAGGTGGAGAAGGCTGCCGACGAGAGCGAGAGGTCAGATACAACACACCTGACACACACACCTGAGACACACACCTGAGACACACACACCTGAGACACACACACCTGAGACGCACACACCTGAGACGCACACACCTGAGACACACACCTGAGACACACACCTGACACACACACCTGAGACACACACCTGAGACACACACACCTGAGACACACACCTGAGACACACACACCTGAGACACACACACCTGAGACACACACACCTGAGACACACACACCTGACACACACACACCTGAGACACACACACCTGAGACACACACACCACACACACACCTGAGACACACACACCTGAGACACACAGCTGTAATATAAGTGAAAACACGCCTGAAACATGTGATTATATTTGTGTGTGTCAGAGGGATGAAGGTGATAGAAAACAGAGCTCTGAAGGACGAGGAGAAGATGGAGCTGCTGGAGCTTCAGCTGAGAGAAGCCAAACAGATCGCAGAGGAGGCCGACCGCAAATATGAAGAGGTACACACACACACCTGTTTGTGTTGTTTGAGCTGTATGTGTGTGTGTGTGTGTGTGTGTGTGTGTGTGTGTGTGTGTGTGTGTCAGACAGGATGTTTATGTCGTGTGATTGGTGGATTTTAATAAGGTGTGTTTGTGTGTGTGTGTTTCATTGACAGGTGGCTCGTAAGCTGGTGATGGTAGAAGGAGAACTGGAACGAGCTGAAGAGAGAGCTGAGCAGAGCGAGAGGTTAAAACACACACACAGTATACACACATACAGTATACATACACACACGTATACACATACAGTACACACATACACACACACATATAACACACAATATGCATGTCTAACATCTGCCAACATCATGAAGCTGCTTCTGCTACTGCTGATAGACAGAGAGAGAGAGAGAGAGACAGGTAGAGAGAGAGAGAGAGAGACAGGTAGAGAGAGAGAGAGAGAGACAGGTAGAGACAGGAAGTTGAGACCAGGTCTGGATTGGACCTGCATCACCACCTGCTGCCACAGAGCTTCCAGAAATGTTTTCAGGATCCGAACAGTCATGAAAACCTGCACATGTGATCGGCCAACATGTCAACATGTCACTAAACTCACCAGCTGACTGATTGTTTACTTCTGTCAGCTTTCATGTAGTTTGATGTCATTCAGTCCAACTTTATTAGCTCAGTGTTTTACCGTCTCAGTCAGACATGAAGCAGGTGGTCGCTGGGAGGAAAGGTGATGTAATCAGACTGATGATGATGATGTCACTATGATGTCACGCTGCTTCACTAACAGCGCTTTATGCATCCATCTTTCTCTTCCTGTCCGTTTCCATGGAAACATGTCGGTGCCGCTGCATGCCCTGCTTCATCCGTCCTGCTACCTGTCTGTCTGTCCACCTGTCTGTCCACCTGCTCACCTGTCTAACAGTAAAGTCCGGAGGTTGGAGGAGCAGTTGAGGAGTTTCGACCAGTCACTGAAGAGCCTGCAGGCCTCTGAGGACAAGGTACTGAGGGTCACCTGACCTCCCACCTGCTGTCAATTAAATCAGAGGATCACCACCTGACCTCTCACTGCCTCCATGACCTCTGACCTCTGACCTTTAGCTACTGCTTCAGCTCCTCCCCCTGCTGCTCTCTGCATGACTCTAGTCTGCTGCAGACACCAAATAACACTGAGACATTTTTACTCACAACACCTGACACCAGATAACACAGAGACAGGGTCACTCACTACACCTGACATCAGATAACACAGAGACAGGGTCACTCACTACACCTGACACCAGATAACACAGAGACAGGGTTACTCACTACACCTGACACCAGATAACACAGAGACAGGGTCACTCACTACACCTGACACCAGATAACACAGAGACAGGGTCACTCACTACACCTAACACCAGATAACACAGAGACAGGGTTACTCACAACACCTGACATCAGATAACACAGAGACAGGGTCACTCACTACACCTGACATCAGATAACACAGAGACAGGGTCACTCACTACACCTGACATCAGATAACACAGAGACAGGGTTACTCACTACACCTGACATCAGATAACTCAGAGACAGGGTTACTCACTACACCAGACATCAGATAACTCAGAGACAGGGTTACTCACAACACCTGACATCAGATAACTCAGAGACAGGGTTACTCACTACACCAGACATCAGATAACTCAGAGACAGGGTTACTCACAACACCAGACATCAGATAACTGAGAGACAGGGTTACTCACAACACCAGACATCAGATAACTCAGAGACAGAAGGACTCAGGACAGCGCAGCTCCGTGTGACAGTGTGTTGTTCTGTGTGACCTTTGACCTGCAGCAAGTGTCGAGTGTTGGAGGAGGAGCTGAAAACTGTCTTCACTAGTGCAAAGTCTCTGGAGGCTCAGGCTGAAAAGGTAGGAGGTCAGAGGGGCTTTCAACACCTGAGATATGTTTACCTGCTGGGTCTCAGCACACCTTAGGTGTGAGCACACCTGGTTCTCTGATTGGCTGCTGTCTGTGTGTCTCAGTATTCTCTGAAGGAGGACAGGTATGAAGAGGAGATCAAGAACCTGAGCAACAAACTGAAGGAGGTGAGAAACAAATTATGTCAAATATACTTCCTGTTTATCACTTGCTGACTTCCTGTTTATCACCTGCTGACTTTCTGTTTATCACCTGTTGACTTCCTGTCCAGGCTGAAACCAGAGCAGAGTTTGCGGAGCGCACAGTGGCCAAACTGGAAAAAACCATTGATGGACTGGAAGGTGAGACTGATTCTGACTACTACTATTACTATTACTACTATTACTACTATTACTACTATTACTACTATTACTACTATTACTTTTACTACCACTATTACTATTGCTACTACTATTACTATTACTACTATTACTACTATTACTATTACTACTATTACTATTACTACCACTATTACTATTACTACCACTATTACTATTGTTACTACTATTACTATTACTACTATTACTATTACTACTACTATTACTATTACTACTACTATTACTACTATTAGTATTACTATTACTACTATTATTATTACTACCACTATTACTATTACTATTACTACTATTACTATTACTACTACTATTACTACTATTATTATTACTATTACTACTATTATTATTACTACCACTATTACTATTACTATTACTACCACTATTACTATTACTACTATTACTATTACTATTACTATTACTACTATTACTACTATTACTACTATTACTACTATTACTATTACTACTACTATTACTACTATTATTATTACTATTACTACTATTATTATTACTACCACTATTACTATTACTATTACTACCACTATTACTATTACTACTATTACTATTACTACTACTATTACTACTATTATTATTACTATTACTACTATTATTATTACTACCACTATTACTATTACTATTACTACTATTACTATTACTATTACTACTATTACTATTACTATTACTACTATTACTTTTACTACCACTATTACTATTGCTACTACTATTACTATTACTACTATTACTATTACTACTACTATTACTATTACTACTACTATTACTACTATTATTATTACTATTACTACTATTATTATTACTACCACTATTACTATTACTATTACTACCACTATTACTATTACTATTACTATTACTACTATTATTATTACTACCACTATTACTATTACTATTACTACTATTACTACCACTATTACTATTACTATTACTACTATTACTATTACTATTACTATTACTACTATTACTATTACTATTACTACTATTACTATTACTACTACTATTACTATTACTATTACTATTACTACTATTACTATTACTACTACTATTACTATTATTACTATTACTACTACTATTACTATTACTATTACTACTACTATTACTATTACTACTACTGTTACTACTATTACTATTATTACTACACCACTATTACTATTACTACTACTGTTACTACTATTACTACTATTATTATTACTATTACTACTATTACTACTATTACTACCACTATTACTATTACTACTATTACTTTTACTACCACTATTACTATTATTATTACAACTATTACTATTAATACCACTATTACAATTGCTACTACTATTATTATTACTACCACTATTACTATTACTATTACTACTATTACTATTACTACTATTACTACTCAGAGTGACACTTCTGTTCTGTGTCTGATTGTTTGTTTGTTTGTTTGTTTGTTTTCAGACTCTCTGACTTCGGCCAGAAACGCCAACATGGAGCTGCAGGCGACTCTGAATCAGACCATGGAGGAGCTCAACTCTTGCTGAACCTCCTCCCTCCTCCCCCCTGCTCCTCCCTGCTCCTCCTCCCCTCTGCTCCTCCCTCCTCCTCCTCTCTCATCTCTGCTGCCTGAGTCGATGTCGGGAACTCTGTGGCCAAAACATTCCTTTTGCTCCTGGATCTCCTTGCACCTCCTGCTCCTCTAATACTTTTACTCTTCCTCCTCCACCACCTCCTCCTCCTCCTGGTGGATGCGAGGGAGGTGTCAGGGTGGTGCAGATTTCTCCTCTTCTCTAAATGATTCCTACTTTCACACATTCCTTCTCTGAACCTTAAAGTCACATTTGGAGTGTTGCTTTTTTTTACTCCTCCTGTCTGGCCCCCCTCCTCCTCCCTCCTCCCCCCATCTCCTCTCTCCCCCCTCCTCCTCCCTCCTCCCCCCATCCCCCCCCCCCCCCCCCCCCCCCCCCCCCCCTCCTCCTCCCTCCTCCCCCCATCTCCTCTCTCCCCCCTCCTCCTCCCTCCTCCCTCCTCCCCCAATCTCCTCTTTCCTCTCTCCTCCCTCCTTCTTCCTCCTCCCATCTCCTCTCCCTCCTCCCTCCTCCCCCCATTTCCTCTCTCCTCCTTCCCTACTGACGGTGCCAACCCCCCCTCACCCTCCTCCTCTGATGATCATCTGAGGGAGGCCAGACGAGGATGTTGGGAGATTGTTTTTTTTTCTATAAGGGATTCTAACAGTGACTTACAGCCGTTCCCTTGTTAAGTGATTAACTAATTAATTAACGACTAATTAACCTCTGAGTGTTTGTCTTAACGGTTTGTCGCTACTTTGATTTGTCTTCTTTGCCACAATAATTAATGATTGATTGATTAATTAGCCAATGTCCTGTTAGCCAAATGATTGATTGTTTTTGTTCCTGGGAGGGGGGCGTGGTTTAAGGGATCAGCCAATCATAGTGAGGCATTCCACTGCCATATATATATATGGTGAACCAGGGGCCAATAAGAAGTCAGATAGACACGCCCCCTTTCTTTTTTTTTTCTTCTACAGGTGACCTTTGACCTGATGACGTGAATTAATAAAGTTTAGAAGTGTTTTTATCTGGAAGCCAGTGATGATGTCATCACTGTGCTGATGTCATCTCATTGTAATAAATCATGATACATAGTGACAACAGGATTTTATAAAATAAAAGCACCATCGCTGGTATGTAGATCCAACATGGACTCACTGTCGTTATTCACAGACATCAAAGTTAAATGATTTCTCGTCATGTTTCATCCTGACTGTACGGAGTCTCGGAGGGGTCATGAAAAGAAACAAACTTGTGCTCTCAGTTTAACGTCTCCGTCTACTCAGAGATGTTTCTTCTTCTGCTGAATGTTTGAGCTTCTCTGCAGTTTGTTTTCATTCGTCTGCTGAAGGAGGAAAGTTTCTCTGAGCTCACTGAAAGTCTGATTTTAAGAGGCGGGGCTACAAGCAGGATTTGTGACATCACAAATAGCTTTTAAGCCAATCATGGTTCAGTATTCAACTTACACAGGTGTGATGCCTCCAGAGCACAAACACTGAGATGAACTTCACAGTGAAGGAGGAAACATTCAACTTTTGAAATGTCACATATTTACATATTCATAAATTCAGGATTTAAGGAGTTAATTGTAATTTCAAGGATTTTATCAAGATAATTGAATGTTTTTGTGAAAAAACAATATCAGACACATCATTAGTCAAAGCAGAGTGTTTCATACACATCTTAAAACATGTCTAGAGGAGTCCATTCAGTCATTTGTGCTCTTGATTTAATAGAGCACAAATTAATTTGAGAGTATAAACTAGTTTTTTTTCTTCGTGGGCCCTTCTGGGTTCCGTATGAATGTGAAATAGTGGAACAGTTTTAGAAGCTCCTTCCTGTTTGATCAGTTTCCTTCATTGTGAAACTTCCTTTTCTGTGGTTGGATGTGTTGAAGGGAGCAGCGCCTCCTGCTGGTCTGACAGGTAACTGATCCAGGTGGATATTAACGTACAGATGAATTAAAAGCAAGTCATGAAGAAGATTCTGTCACTTCACGTTTCATTGTATTTTGAGTTGAACTTTGTAAAAGTTACTTTTTTAATTCATCAAACCATCAAGAATGACGACAACAGGATCAACAACCTGCAGCTCAAACTAACTGATGTTCAATAAAACTTCTTCCAGACATGTAGAATATATTCAGTCTGTAAATAGAATCAAACTTAGAGGAAAAGTGACTCAGACTAAAGAACATCTGACTGTTGACTCTCTGCATGAGCTCAGATTCTTTACTGCAGTACTAATACAACAATGATAAAATACTCCATCAGAAGTACATTTCTGCATTCAAACTTGTATTTTACTTCAGTAAAAGTAGAACACTTCCTGTTGTATTACTGGTTCGATACTTTAATGTATGAACAGAAGTTTAAATATTATGACAGTTCATTGAATTTTCTAACTGCATCATCATGTCTTTATAAAATCAGTTTTCAGGTATTTAAATATTTCAGTTTGATGATACTTTATACTGGTACTACATTACATTTATCTGACAGCTGCAGTATTTACTACTACTTCACTACTGCACAGAGAAGAAGCAGGAAACTTTAGAAAACAACAAACTGAAACATCGAATCTTAAACTTTAAAACTTCACAGATGTTCTGAACGTTGAAGAAATATTCTTCGTCTCTGTGATGTTGAATTTGAAGTTGCGTCAGTATTACATCACTTCCTGTTGGTACAACACAGTACGGGACACTGAAAACTGAGTACTGACAGTTACTATGAAGTAATCTGAATACAGTTAGTTTGTGGTGAGACTAACGAGTCCTGATGAACCGTCTGATGCTCGAAGGCACGAAGGCAGAAATCTGAAGGATGTTTGTTCCTGTGAAACAGCTGCTGGCTGACGTCTGTTTAAATAAAGTTTATCATCAAAAACACATTTACAGTTTGAAGTTAAAACCTGTTCAGGTGAGAATCTCCCATCAGCCTTTGCTCTGAGTGATGATGTCATCAACCTGACAGTGACGGAGCTGTAGACTTGTCTTCAGTTCTGATTGATAATTATCAATTTATTGATCAAATGTTCTGATAGATCAAACTGTTTGGAGATGAAAAGAACTCTATTGATCCTCAGAGAGGAAACGCTGATCAGCTCCACAGACCTGATCAATACGATTATTGATCAGTGATTATCAGCTGATGATGAAGCTGCTTCCTCGGCCAGCGTCAGGATCGGCTGCAGCTGCTCCTCTAACGAGGGGGCGTCGGCCTCATTAGTGATGATCCAATCAAACTTGACGCTGCTGTCCAACCCACACTCTGACTCTGCATCATCCACACCTGAGAGAGAGACAGACAGGAGGACAGTCAGACAGACAGGTAAACACACAGGTTCACACACAGACAGACAGACAGACAGGTCATCATACCTGCAGTGAAGCTCCACCCCCTCTGTTTCCTGGTGTTCTCTGAACTTTGAACTCTGACACATCGAGTCTGTTGAGGAAACTCTGTCCAGAACCACTGCAGGTCTGACAGCCGCCGGGCATCACTCACCACCTGACCAATCAGAGAGCAGAGCGTCACTCACCGCCTGACCATTCAGAGAGCAGAGCGTCACTCACCGCCTGACCAATCAGAGAGCAGAGCGTCACTCACCGCCTGACCAATCAGAGAGCAGAGCGTCACTCACCACCTGACCATTCAGAGAGCAGAGCGTCACTCACCGCCTGACCAATCAGAGAGCAGAGCGTCACTCACCGCCTGACCAATCAGAGAGCAGAGCGTCACTCACCGCCTGACCAATCATTTCACCTCAGTGGTTGCTACAGTGTTGCTGTGGTGTCTTGGAAGCTGCAAGATCAGCAGGTGGTCGCTAGTTGGTCACATAGCCTGTCGGTTGCTACGGTGTTGCCAGTCAGTTGTTATGGTGTTGCTGATTGGTTGCTACAGTGTTGCCAGTCGGTTGTTATGGTGTTGCTGATTGGTTGCTACGGTGTTGCCAGTCAGTTGTTATGGTGTTGCTGATTGGTTGCTACGGTGTTGCCAGTCGGTTGCTACGGTGTTGCTGATTGGTTGCTACGGTGTTGCCAGTCGGTTGCTACGGTGTTGCTAGTCAGTTTGCTATGGTGTTGCTGATTGGTTGCTACGGTGTTGCTAAGGAGTACTTTGGTTGTTTGGATCACATGTGAAAGTGGGTCAGTGGAGGAGCAGCAAACAAAGAGTCCAGAAGAAGAGAAAGTAGAATAGAAGTAAAAGAGAAGAAGAAGAAGTGGCGGTGACATCAGCATATGACCACCTACCCAGACAGGTTGCCGTGCTCCTCTGGTTGCTAGGCGACAGAAGAATCCGGGGTCCTTGAGTCGTCGAGCTTCTCCCCAGCGAATCATATCAGCCCGATACTGCTCCTTATAAAGACCAGGACCCAGTAGCTGGTCCAGGTCCAGACCATGTTCCTGCAGGACCAGCACACAGAACCAGCATGACTCAGGGGTAACCATGGAGATGTAACCGTGGAGATGTAACCATGGTGACGTGTCTATGTCTCACCTGAGCGTACTGCTGTTTCAGAGGTCCAGACAGACGCAGGACGCAGCAAACATCTGCTCCTAAACTACAGAAGAAGAAGATTCAAAAGTAAAAAGTACAGAAGAAAAATGTTGTTAAAGTATCAAAGTAAAAGTATCTCATAATGTCTCCATTTACAGTCTCATATTGATCATGTACATATTATTGGAATGTTAATATTGATTCAGTGACGTCATGTAAACAGACTCAGTCTCTGTAACTGTAAACTTTATAAACCGATCATTTAAAATGTAAAATATTGATCTAAGGTCAGCACTGACACAAATCATTGATCAGACAGTGAATACAGAAACTGATCAGATCAATAAAGCGGATGTGATCGGTAAGTTACCGGTTGAGGATCAGGTCTGTCACATAATCTTTTCCGGACTTCCGTTTCCCGCTGAAGACCAGAATCAGTTGGGGTTCAGAGACTCGATCCTCCATCTGTCGTCAGTGATCACCTATCGATCCCTGCGGATCCGCTGCTCATTTATATCCGCTCCGTGTTCGGACGGTCGGACCACACCGGGCCGGTACCGTAACTGACAGAGGAAACAGGAAGCACTTCCAAATAAATCTCCTCTCGGACTAACTGACGTCACTTATCAATATTAAACTGATTGGTTATCGATCAGACGATGTGTGAAGTTTTTCTGTGGAGAGAAATCAGCAAAATAAAGCGCAGTGTTTTTCTGAAGGACGACAGTTTAGACGCATTACGGTAACACATGATCATCGTCACATTCTGGACTGAACCACTGCAGCTGCGGGCGGGGGGGGGGGGGGGGGGGGCATGTAATGATTATTTAACAAAGCGTGGTAAAATCATATGTTTGTGTCTTGTTGTTCTACATGTTACTGAAACATTTTCAGTAAAGATTAAACTGTGATCTTTGTGTGTTAGTTACAGAAGGAATGTGTGTGTAAATGTGCTTTTGTGTAAACAGACAGGTGACAAATTAAAGGACAAACTGGTCCAGGTCTGAATGCTGGACCCCTACAGTGAAGGGGTCTGGGGGCTCTGTTATGCTGGCATGGTTTGGGTCCACTTGTCCCCTTAGAGGGAAGCGTCACTGCTAATCAATACAAAGTTGTTCTGAGTGATCACCTTTATCCTATGATAAAACATTTCTATCCTGATGGGAGGGGTCTCTTCCAGGATGACAATGCCCCAATTCACAGGACACAAGGGGTCACTGAATGGTTTCAAAGTCACCAGATCTCCACCCAGCTGAACACCTGTGGCAGATTTTGGACTGATGTGTTCGACAGCGCTCTACACCACCATCATCAAAACACCAAATGAGGAAATATCTTTTTGAAGAATGATGTTCATCCCTCCAGAAGAGTTCAGAGACTTTTAGAATCAATGTCAAGGTGTATTGATGCTGTTCTGGTGGCCCAACTCCTTATTAAGACACTTTATTTTGGCTTTTCCTTTCATTTGTCACCCGTCCGTATGTACAGCAGTTTGTTTGTGGCTTAAACTTAACATTAGTCAACAATCAGGTATTTATTCATCAACATTGTATCAATCATGAACAGGGTCTCTAGTCTCTAGAATATCAGAAAAGAATTTTGGGGGGTGAATTGAACCATTGACTCAACTTGTCTCAACATCACCAGCACATTTTACTCCACAACCTCCATTTAGACAAAACTGTTTCATACAGTGGTTCAGATCCACAGTTATGCTGAGTTTATGGCCTTGTTTTGTAGCTTACACTGACTTAAATTAACATGTAATAATGTCCAAATCTTATCATTTTTAATTAAGATACAAGACTGATAACTTTATTAACATGATGAATTCACTTGGCATGACAAAAATCTTTTTTTTTGCTCTGGTTTGCTGACCACTCTCTCTATGTGCTCGAGTCCAAGATGGATTGAGTAATGTGAACTATTCTTTCTTAATTTGTGGTCACATGATTACTTTTGTTTATGGTTACCTAGATAAAGGGGGCGGCTCTATTTACCCCGTTCTCCCCTATTATGTCAGGCGTGTCCAGTAACCATCAGGACTTTGCAACATAGTCAAAAGTAATAAAAACAACCAAACCAACATATTCATTTGGGTTCCTGCTCACAGAGGCATTCTGGGAAATGAAAGGTTGTTCAAACTAGCCAAACAGACTAGTGTGATGGAGGACAGAGCAGTTAGACTAACATAATTATGCTTAATACTATATTGACATTTATTTTTTTAAATTATGAAATCATACAGCCATCTTTTGTTCATTCATTCATTAAACTGAAGTCATTTATTGTTGTGGCTCAAACGCATCAACTAGTTCATCTTCAGGTCTTTGCTGAATAGTTTGTAAGGTTGATGCCTTTAACAAAGTTTTCATTGTATTTTTGATGCGCTATATAGTCTATTGTCCTCCTCAGCCACCGTAGCGTCGTGTCCAAGTGGGCGTGTCTTGGAGAAGTCGTGGGGGCGTGGCTTGTAGGTCTGCAGGGCTGCAGCTGGACTCTTCTCTCATGTTGCTGTGATCCGGGTCACACGACGTCATCAAACATGGCGGCAGCGGTGTTTTGGAGGAAAGCAGAACTTTTCCGAGCCGTGAAGACTTCAGTCCAGAGGGTGAGAAAACATTTATTAATTACAAAAAAAACATTATCCTTAAAACCGGAAACTGTGACGTCAGAGCAGCTCCGAAAAACAACACAATCAATAATCAATCCGCGTGTCTGTTAGAAGTTTAATGTGAGGTGTCAATAAGTGAATAAAGAAGTTTGAAAGACGGTTTTAGATTTATTTCGTGTTTTTTTTTCAACCTGCAGCTGTTTGACCTTTCACCCACTTCTCGTGCCTCCGCACGCGCGCCGCCGCTCAGCGTGCACGAGGATCCATTGATCATTTTTCCACTTGAGTGACAGAAATAAACCACGAAGAATATTTTCTGTGTTTGAGTCTGTTTGTTAGTTTTCATCCAACATGAAGAAATTCAGTTTATTTACATCTAAAAATGTTTAAAAAGCAAAAGAATCTAAAGAATTTGAATCAATTTCTTCTTTAAACTGACTCAAATAAAATATTTTTCAAGTTTCAAGTTTTCCAAACAAATAAACTTCATTTATATTTTTGCTGCCGTCAGTTTTCTCTGGTTTGCAGGTGTGAAGCTCACAGATGATGATTGTAGATGTTTTGTTCCTGAGAGGAAGAAACAGGTTCATCTCTTGTGGTTGTGTGAATATTTTCTAGTGTTTTAATCTGAAATGTGATGTTGTGTAATTTAAATAAACATCATCTCTGTGATTCAGTAGCTTCATCTGCTGTATGTATGTGTGTGTGTGTGTGTGTGTGTGTGTGTGTGTGTGTGTGTGTGTGTGTGTGTGTGTGTTGCAGTCATGGCTCCACAGCTCAGCAGCTCTTCATCAGCAGTCTCCTCCTCCTCCTCAGTCGGGGTTCTTCCCTCCGGCTGAAGGTGTCATGCTGCCGTCAGGATGTTTCAAAGACAGAGTGGCGTTCATCACAGGAGGCGGGACCGGACTGGGCCGCGCCATGACGACCGCTCTGTCTCAGCTGGGCGCCCAGTGCGTCATCGCCAGCAGGTCAGAGGTCACACAGGTCTTCATTCAGCAGGTGGACATGATCCAAGTGATCGACTTGTTCTGACACATTTAACCCCTCGAACGAGGAATCGTTCATTTGCTCATTAAACAACAAACAGATTCATAAGATGAAACCAACAAACTGCTCTGCTGCATAAAAGCATGAAACCAGTTAAACCAGTTTAAATTGATTTCCACACTGACCTCTTTCATCAAGTTTGTGTTTGTTGTTCAGGAAGTTGGACGTTCTGCAGCAAACAGCCAAAGAGATCAGCAGCCAGACTGGGAACAAGGTGACAAACCACCATCAGAACCAGAACCAGTGTGAACCTGAACCAGTCTGAACTGGACCCTCTTGTCTCTGTGTGTCTCAGGTCCACGTGGTTCAGTGTGACGTCAGAGACCCTCAAGCCGTCTCACGTTGTGTTCATGAGATGGAGACGCTGACGGGACTTCCTGATGTAAGACAACACACACATACACACTCACACTCACACTCATATACACACACACACACACTCATATACACACACACACACACACACTCATATACACACACACACACACACACTCATATACACACACACACACACACTGGTCCATCGTCATCTCTATGTGGAGCATCAGTCCGTCACTATGGTTACCTGCAGTTTAGCACACCTTGAGCTGTGATGCTGAATGCTGGTTAAACTGATGACAGCCAATCACAGAGAAGCACACACAGACACTCAGTTTCCAGGTGAAGATGATGATGATGATGAAGGTTAAATTAACTGACAGGTAACCTGAATGTGTCAATAACTGTTCTCTGTCTCTTATTAAGTCAAATTCTTATGATTTTAATGATTTACCAGCTAACGGAGCAGCTAACGGTTTACTGGCTAACATGACCTGTTAATGTGTCCTGATTGGTGCAGGTGATCATCAACAACGCGGCGGGAAACTTCATCTGTCCGTCAGAACGTCTGTCAGTCAACGGGTGGAAGAGCGTCACCGACATCGTCCTTAACGGGACGGCGTACATCACTCTAGAGCTCGGCAAGAGACTGATCCAGAGTCAGAAAGGTCAGAGGTCATTCAGAGAGACTGATCCAGAGTCAGAAAGGTCAGAGGTCATTCAGGTGTTTGTGTCTGTCCTTCAGGTGCATCCTTCCTCGCCATCACCACCATCTACGCTGAGTCTGGTTCTGGTTTCGTGGTTCCGAGTGCGTCGGCGAAGGCCGGAGTGGAGGCGCTCTACAAGTCAGTGTGACCTTTAACCTTTGACGTGCACACAGATGTCCTGTGGTTTCCATGTTAACAGTGTTGTTCTGTGTGTGTGTGTGTGTGTGTGTGTGTGTGTGTGTGTGTGTGTGTGTGTGTGTGTGCGGTAGGTCGCTGGCTGCTGAGTGGGGACGCTATGGAATGAGATTCAACATCATCCAGCCTGGACCAATCAGAACCAAGGTACCGCCCACCAGACCAGACCTGCTGATGTTTGTTTTTGTTTACCTTTTGTTGTGTGTGTCTTTCCATTTATGTCCTGTTAACGTTTTGTTTGTTCATCTGTTTTTGTTTGTTTGTTTACTTGTTTGTTGTCTTTAGGGGGCGTTCAGCCGTTTGGATCCAACAGGAGCGTTTGAGAAGACGTTCATCGGTCGGATCCCGACAGGTCGACTCGGACAACCTGCAGAGATCGCAAACCTGGCGGCTTATGTGAGCAGCGACTTCGCTACCTGGATGTCTGGAGCCGTGAGTTCACACTAGTCCTGGATTGACTGTAGTCTGAGGTTTAGACCGAATTTAAACCAGTTTAGACTCATTTTAAACCAGTTTAGACTCATTTTAAACCAGTTTAGACTCATTTAGACCAGTTTAGACTCATTTTAAACCAGTTTAGACTCATTTAGACCAGTTTAGACTCATTTTAAACCAGTTTAGACTCATTCAGACCAGTTTAGACTCATTTAGACCAGTTTAGGCTCATTTTAAACCAGTTTAGACTCATTTAGACCAGTTTAGACTCATTTTAAACCAGTTTAGACTCATTCAGACCAGTTTAGACTCATTTAGACTAGTTTAGACTCATTTTAAACCAGTTTAGACTCATTTTAAACCAGAGTTTATTTTAAACCAGTTCAGAGTGATTTTAAACCAGTTTAGAGTGATTATAAACCAGTTTAGAGTGATTTTAAACCAGAGTTTAGAGTGGTTTTAAACCAGTTTAGAGTGGTTTTAAACCAGTTTAGAGTGGTTTTTAGGTCGTCTAGATTGAAACTGTCTTTGTGTTCAGGTGATTCGATTGGATGGAGGAGAGTACGTGTCAATGGCTGGAGAGTTTAACGAGCTGCGCAGGGTGAGTATCACTGAAAAGTTTCCCTCAGAAACACAAACAGGAAGTGAGAACTGACTTAATGTTTTGGTGAACAATGTAAACATAAACAAACATTTGTTTTCACATTAAATGATAAAACGACCTTTTAGGCTTTTCGGAATAAAATACAGACACTGATCAGCTGATCAGTAATCCATCTAATCACCTGTTGTGTGTGTGTGTGTGTGTGTGTGTGTGTGTGTGTGTGTGTGTGTGTGTGTGTGTGTGTGTGTGTGTGTGTGTGTGTGTGTGTGTGTGTGTGTGTGTGTGTGTAGGTGACTCCGGATCAATGGAAGATGATGGAGGAGATGATCAGAGGCAGTAAAGGATCCTAAAAACACTCCCTCACTCCTCATTGCATCAGAACAACCAATCAGCTCACGGTGTTGTTACCATGGAGCCGGCAGGACCCTCCCACCTGCTGATGTCATTATGTTGAGGGAATCTGATGGATGATATTTTAGTTTTTTTCAATTTTGGTTTTGATATTTTACTAAACAATTGATTGATCAGTGATCACTGACAGAGCTGATCTGCTGCTAATATCAGGAAGCACTGTAGCCTGTTAGCTTGTATCTTGTTAGCTCGTAGCCTGTTAGCTTGTATCTTGTTAGCTTGTAGCCTGTTAGCTTGTAGCCTGTTAGCTCGTAACTTGCTCAGTGTAAACTCAAACGTGTTTCTGTTTTATAATAAAATCACCCTGATGTCAGTGCTCATCTGATCCTATGTCTCTGTATGTTTTATATTTGATAGTTTTAATAAGCTTTTGTGTTTTCTGATCAGTTTTAATGTGTTTTTGACACAAACTCTGTTTTCTGATAAATTCCGTTTCACAATCTGACCCCATCAGTTATATTTAAATATATATATCAGTTATATTCACCACACTGTGCAGCTCTGTTCATGGTTTTATTTCGTCACATGTGATGAGTCACAGGTTCAACATGAAAACACAGATCATAAAACATGCAGTGATGTAAACCTACAGGCATGATGTCATCGTGTTGTCAGACAAACAGCTCCACATTAAAACAACTAGAGGATCAAACTGTCTGATACTCACCTGGTGAACAGGTGTGAAAGAAACAGTAGAATTTTATTTGATGTTTATTACAGACAAACTCACATCATGTTTATACTATGGGGCTGCAGCAACCAATCAGAGAGGAGGAATCAAAACAATCATAACTCAGATCCACTAGTTTAATGTGTTGAGTCGTTTCAGTCTTCATCACAGAGCAGCAGAGCGAGCTCGCTGCGGTAAAGTTTCCCTCTGTCTGATAGCTGCATGATGGACGCCCGATAAAGAGGAAGATCTGCAGAGTCCAGAACCTGCAGGACACACACACACATACACACTTTGTCTTTAATACAAACTTTCATTTTTCTTGTTTTTTCTGTCTCTGCTCCTCTGAAGTCAGTCTGAACCTTCAACTCTTGAGTGTTAGTTGTGTTTGTCTTTGCTCATATTGTACATGTTGTCTTTAAAAAGAGACTTAAATAAATAAAAACGTATGACTGAGCAGAACTGAGACAAACACGCAGTGAGAAATAAAAACTTGAGACCTTCTTGTTGTTCTCACACAGATCTCTGAGGAGAACGTCGAGCTCTGCTTCATCCATGAACCCACTGCCATCCTGAAACACACACACACACACACACAGAGGAGAGGTTCCTACATTTCCCATAATGCACCTGGGTAGTACCTTTCATGAGAGCCTCCTTGCAGGTAAAAAGTTATTTTGATACCCCACTGATATATTTCTCAGTAGGTATCAGGTGTCCGTTTTGAGATGAATAAGTTCCGAGACAGTAAACGGACTCTGTGTTCATTTAAAGTATCAACTGTTTCCTGTTTTCAGACCTGCAGCCTTATAAACGCTTTTAAAACATCAGACCAACAATCGTTCACTGAAAACAAAGAAAGTGAAAAACTGACCTGATCATAGAGATCAAAGGTCCTGTTGAACTGACGTCTGGACGTCTTTATTCCCTGAAAGACACGCAGGCAGGTCAATACAGTCACATCATTTCATCACTATATTATTTCTGAAGTTGAATTATTTTGTTTGTTACATCTCAGTTACATTGATAATAATAATAATAATAATAATAATAATAATAATAATAATAATTATTATTATTATTATTATTATTATTATTATTATCATTATTATTATTATTATTATTATTATTATTATTATTATTATTATTATTATTATTATTATACAATTTTCAGACACAAATTTCAGCTCAGTGCTTCCTCTGAACTCTCACCTCAAACCTGAGCACGAAGTTCTGTTCATCAGGCAGCAACCTGCACACAACACACCAGTTAAGATCAGTTTAGACCAGTACACACCAGTTTAGACCAGTACACATCAGTACAGACCAGTTTACATACCTGGCCATTTCTGCCAAGCAGAGTTTTCCGTCACCGTCTGAATCAAAAATCTTCAACTGGAAAAAAAGAAAAACAGCTGATTCACAACTGAGTTCTGCTCCAAATATACACGTTTATCTTAAAGTATTACTATAATGTTACTATAATGTTACTACAGTGTTACTATAATGTTACTACAGTGTTAATATAATGTTACTATAATGTTACTATAATGTTACTATAATGTTAATATAATGTTACTACAGTGTTACTATAATTTTACTACAGTGTTACTATAATGTTACTACAGTGTTACTATAATGTTACTACAGTGTTAATATAATGTTACTATAGTGTTACTACAGTGTTACTATACTGTTACTATAATGTTACTACAGTGTTAATACAATGTTACTATAGTGTTACTACAGTGTTACTATACTGTTACTATAATGTTACTACAGTGTTAATACAATGTTACTATAGTGTTACTACAGTGTTACTATACTGTTACTATAATGTTACTATAATGTTACAACAGTGTTACCACAGTGTTACTACAGTGTTAATACAATGTTACTATAATGTTACTATAGTGTTACTACAGTGTTACTATACTGTTACTATAATGTTACTACAGTGTTAATATAATGTTACTACAGTGTTAATATAATGTTACTATAATGTTACTATAATGTTACTATAATGTTAATATAATGTTACTACAGTGTTACTATAATTTTACTACAGTGTTACTATAATGTTACTACAGTGTTACTATAATGTTACTACAGTGTTAATATAATGTTACTATAGTGTTACTACAGTGTTACTATACTGTTACTATAATGTTACTACAGTGTTAATACAATGTTACTATAGTGTTACTACAGTGTTACTATACTGTTACTATAATGTTACTACAGTGTTAATACAATGTTACTATAGTGTTACTACAGTGTTACTATACTGTTACTATAATGTTACTATAATGTTACAACAGTGTTACCACAGTGTTACTACAGTGTTAATACAATGTTACTATAATGTTACTATAGTGTTACTACAGTGTTACTATACTGTTACTATAATGTTACTACAGTGTTAATACAATGTTACTACAGTGTTACTATACTGTTACTATAATGTTACTACAGTGTTAATACAATGTTACTATAGTGTTACTACAGTGTTACTATAATGTTACTATAATGTTACTACAGTGTTAATACAATGTTACTATAGTGTTACTACAGTGTTACTATAATGTTACTATAATGTTACCACAGTGTTAATACAGTGTTACTATAGTGCAGTACAGTATTTTTATGGTATTATTGCAATAATATTACCATATCATTGTAGTAATAGTAAAGTTTGTGTAGTAATACTACAGTATAATTACAGTAATAGCACAGTGTCAGTGTACAATGACAGTACTTTTCTACTACTAAATTCAGATAAAACTGAAGTTATTGTGCTTGGCCCTAAACACCTTAGAAACAAATTATCTAATGATAAAGCTGCTCTGGATGGCATTACCCTGGCCTCCAGCACCACCGTAAGGAATCTGGGAGTTATCTTTGATCAGGATATGTCCTTTAACTCCCACATAAATCAAATCTCAAGGACTGCCTTTTTTCACTTACGTAATATCACAAAAATCAGGCACATCCTGTCCCTAAAAGATGCAGAAAAACTAGTTCACGCATTTGTTACTTCTAGGCTGGATTATTGCAATTCCTTATTATCAGGCTGCCCTAACAAGTCTCTAAAGACTCTCCAGCTGGTCCAGAACGCAGCTGCACGTGTATTGACTAAAACTAGAAAAAGAGATCACATTTCTCCCATTTTAGCTTCACTACATTGGCTTCCTGTAAAATCTAGAATAGAATTTAAAATCCTTCTCCTAACTTACAAAGCCCTTAATGGTCAGACACCATCATATCTTGAAGAGCTCATAATACCGTATTATCCCACTAGAACACTGTGCTCCCAGTATGCAGCTTACTGGTGGTTCCTACAGTCTTTAAAAGTAGAATGGGAGGCAGAGCCTTCAGCTATCAGGCTCCTCTTCTATGGAACCATCTACCGGATTCAGTCCGGGGTGCAGACACCCTCTCTATGTTTAAGAGTAGGCTTAAAACTTTCCTTTTTGATAAAGCTTATAGTTAGGGCCGACCAGGCTCGCCTTGGATCAGCCCTTAGTTATGCTGCTATAGGCCTAGACTACTGGGGGACTTCCCATGATGCACTGAGCTCCTCTCTCCTCCTCCTCCTCTCCATCTGTATGCATTCATGTAACATCAATGCATGTCACTAACTTTGCTTCTTCCCCGGAGTTTTTTGTGCTTTCTCATCTCACAGAAAAACCTGACTCCCGGGCCGAACCTTCGCGGTCCTTCACAGTCCTGATGGCATCCTTCCCTGGCTGTTGCTGCTTGTGCTTGTTGTTGTTTGTTGTTGTCATTGTTTTTCTTCTGTCCCCCCTCCCCCTTTCCCTCTCTCTTTCTCTCTCTCAACCCAACCGGTCAAAGCAGATGGCCGCCCACCAAGAGCCGGGGTCTGCTTGAGGTTTTATACCCGTTAAAGGGGAGTTTTTCCTTACCGCTGTCGCCAAGTGCTGCTCATGGGGGAATTGTTGGGTCTCTGTAAATTAAAGAGTACGGTCTGACCTGCTCTATGTGAAAAGTGCCTTGAGATGACTTCTGTTGTGATATGGCGCTATATAAATAAAGATTGATTGATTGATTGATTGATTGATACTATTGCAGTATTACTGCAGTACTTACAGTTGCTGCTGTGTACTCGTCCAGCTTGTTCTGGTCACATGTTCTTTGGTTTTTCAGCAGCAGATCCTTCAGGAAGTTCTGCAGGACAGTTAGCATTACATCATATTAGCCTCATATATGAATCTGTGTTTTATTATTAGCTTTATGATGCTTTAGCGTATTGCAGCTAACAACCTCATATCAATAAAACTACTGTATGAAAACAATCCCAGCATGCACCTCTCACCTTCAGCTCTTCTGCCTCAATGTAGCCGCTGTGGTCGACATCATAACGTCTCCACGTCTGCAGAGTCACGTGAGGGATGAACACACAGGAAACAGGCAGAAAACATGAAGAAAACATTTAGGAAACATGTAGAAAACGCTGACAGTAACTTCAGTCATGTTCTGTTACAGGTTATTATACCTGCTCTGATGTTTCTATCAGCTCTGTGTCAGAGAGCTGAAGAAAAATTCATGTTGGTTATTGTTTAAATACCTGAGGATTAAAACACTGGTTATAAGTCTGTTATGTTTCTTGTTTGTCCAGCTGGTGGCGCCAGAGGAATTCATGATTTCATTCTGTGAGGGACAGACTGTAAACCTGCAGAGGAACAGATCAGGTGAGTCAGCAGGAACCTACCTGCAGGAACTGAGAGGCGGAGCTCAGCTGCTGTCTGAAGAACAACAGGAAGTTTTCCTCAGTGGGAAGAATCTGAACCAGCTAGAGACACAAGCACAGGTCAAAGGTCAAACACACCTGACTGCTCCATGAATTAAATTATTATTATTATTCCAGCATGAGTCACTGATCAGCTGAGAGTCTGTGATCATATATATATATATAACTAAATAAATGAACCTCCTGACTCAGACACTGACTGCTGTCTGATTTTTCTGCTGCTTTTGGTTCAGTCAGACATTTCATGTAGTTAACATTTATTCATCAGTTATGATTAAATATGTTTCCTCTGGTCCTCCGTCTCTTTATTTTCATGACTTCAACAAGCCTTTCAAATTAAATCACAAAGTATGTCGTTGGTCCATGAACTCCAGGAAACCTGCCGAGGACTCACTTCAACCAGTCCGATCCTGCGATCTGTCGTCTCCTCGTATTCACTCACAAACTGTCTCATCTCATCCGTCAGATCCTGAAACACAAGAAAACGGTTTCAGTCTTCCTGCAGGTTTAAACACTTTCACTATTTATCATTAATAATCAGTATATAAACAATAAATTAACTGTTTATAACAAGCTATAGTGAAGTTATAAGCAGGTATAAAGACATTTTAAGTGTTTATTAATGTTCAGTATTTATTATTTATTGTCATTCATTATCTCTTTATACAGCAGCAAACACTTCTAGGTTATTGATGAATACATTAATAAACACCGACAGTAAGTACAAAAGCTTCAAGCACTTTAGATGTTTAGATCCATAATGCAGCAGCATCAGGAGACGTCTGATCATCTGCAGCAGGACAACAAACATCCAGCCAGAGTCATAAAGAACCATCTTCAGTCTCTGATCTCAACATCATGGAGTCAGTCTGGGATTAACATGACGAGACAGAAGCAGCAGAAGAAGAAGACGCAGGAACAACCGACCTGCCGACAACCTGAAACACTGAGAACTGCTGCTGGTTTAAAGACGAAGCTGCTCGCAGCAGATATTGATTCACTTTCTGCTGTTTATTAAACTTTGGATCAAGTTAACTGATCAATAAAAACTATTCAAATCGTCCTCAATTTACTTTTAACGCCTAAAACTTTTGCAGGTGAACAGGTGAACAGGTGAACAGATGAACAGGTGAACAGATGAACAGATGAACAGGTGAACAGGTGAACAGGTGAACAGATGAACAGGTGAACAGATCACTCACCAGTCCCGCCTTCTGTCGAGCTTCTCGCAGCTCTCTGATGAAACTCTGCAGCTCTTTTCCTTCGATGAATCCGTTTCCTGAAAGACAATCAGACGATCAGCTGACAGCCGATGATGTCATCGAATGACAGAAAGGCTGCAGGTTTACCATCGTTGTCGTAGTGATGAAAGATGTCCAGAAACTGAGAGGCGGATATCTCCACTGCCTGCAGGAGGGAGCTGGCCATACTGGGAGCAGACTGGATGTTACTGGGAGCAGACTGGATATTGTGTCCTCAGTGTTGATGTTGTTGTGTGACTCTCTCTCCTCTCGGTGGGGGAATAAAAAGCTCGGCTCTCAGCGGGGTTCGTAACACCAACAGCTGCAGAGAGACTCGAGCCCAGCGGGTGAGACCACCTGTACACCTGTCTGTGCACCTGTCTGTCTGTCAGTGTGTGTGCACCTGTCTGTCTGTCAGTGTGTGTGCACCTGTCTGTCTGTCAGTGTGTGTGCGCAGACTGAAAGCTGCAGCTGTGGTAACTATAAAGTAGATTTATTGATGAGATTTTCTTTCTCCACCTCTTTCTCTCCTCCCTGTTAGTTTGTCATTCACAGCACATGTTTGTCTTGCTCCCCATCTGCTGTCAATCACACCTGCAGCACACAAACAGGAAGTTGGCTCTGAGCCTTCATCGCCTGGTGATGAAGCACACCAGTCAACCAATCACAGGGCCTGTGGGGCTGTCAGTCATCATGAACTAATTAACAGGTGGTGAGAGGGTGAAGTCACTCAAACCTTCAGGAGCCGCCAAGAGAAAAAACAAAATATACTGAAGATTAAAAACAGGCGAACCAAACGAAGGGTTCAAGATGCAGCTGAAAGCTCTAGAAGAAATCCAGTAAGTGGACCTTAAGTTACTTTTATTCCTGAAGTCAAGAATGAAACTTTAAACTCCACGTTTTCATGAGTTTGAAACATAAAGTTCAGATATAAATATGATCATGTTGGTCAGACGTTACAGATGTTTCAGACATCTGTCAGTTTGTTCTGATGGAGAATCACAGTCTTCAGTCATTAAAAGAAACTTTATTGTGAAGTTACAGTTTAACAGCTGGAACATAACAACAGGAAGTTACAACTACAGTTTATTCTGACAGTAACAGAACTAACAGAAGAGAAGACTCCTCTAACATGACGTTAACATGCGTTGATGTTGTTAGTGTGTGTTGATGCTCTGCTGCTGGCAGCGACTGATCAGCATGGTGGCGAGTTTCTGCAGAACCTCCGTCCTCATTTTACTGATCTGAAGAACCTCCTCATGGTTCACCTTCTCCTCCCGACTGTAGTCCAGAGACACCTGCAGGACAAATACAGGTAGGTCAGCGCCGTCACACAACCTTCACACAACCTTCACACAACCTTCACACAACCTTCAAACAACTTTCACACAGTTGTCAATCAACTGTCACACAACCTTCACACAACCTTCACACAACCTTCAAACAACCTTCAAACAACTTTCACACAGTTGTCAATCAACTGTCATACAACCTTCACACAACCTTCAAACAACCTTCACACAACCTTCACACAACCTTCAAACAATTTTCACACAACCTTCACACAACCTTCAAACAACTTTCACACAACTTTCACACAGTTGTCAATCAACTGTCACACAACCTTCACACAACCTTCACACAACCTTCAAACAACTTTCACACAACCTTCAAACAACCTTCACACAACCTTCAAACAATTTTCACACAACCTTCACACAACCTTCACACAACCTTCAAACAACTTTCACACAACTTTCACACAGTTGTCAATCAACTGTCATACAACCTTCACACAACCTTCAAACAACCTTCACACAACCTTCACACAGACAGCTGCTGACCTTGTTGGTGATCAGGGACAGACCGAGAACTCTGAGTCCGCAGTGTTTCGCCACCGTCACCTCAGGAACTGTACTCATACCTGAAGACGACAGAGACAACGATTCATTCTCCTCATAAAGTCATAAACTCCACTTTAACTGTGATTTCCTGTGAAAAATGAAATGAATTGAAAAAATACCAGTAATCACAGTCAAATAAAATGTTTAATCTTGTGCCGCATGTTGACGGACATTACAAACTCGTTAATTATAATTAATATGGATCAAAGGAGTTCTGTAAAGTGGTTCTACTGTCAGCAGGATGTGAGAACAGAACTCTGCTGGTGTTCAACAGTCGGACGTGTGTCATGTGACGTCGTTATTGTATTCAGCAGGTTGTCGAGTTCCCAGAGTTCCACTCTGTCTCGTTAACATTTAATCAGCAGACATATTTAATGAGAACCTGCTGATACAGAATCCATCATATGACCACCGATCGACGTGCTGCTGAGAGAACGGAGCTGAACACCCGTCTGAGATCTCTGATCATTCTGCTTTTGTTAAGGATGATCTATGAAACATAAAACATGATGCTAAAACTGAGAACTCAGCTGTACCACCTCCAAGACCCCCATCAAAGACCCTAGACCCTGCCCTAGGACTCTAGACCTTTCTCAAGGAACACGTTAACCTCTTCAAAGGTCCCAGAAAACATTTCCAGGAGCCCTAAAACCTCCCCAAGACTATTCCGGAGGACCCTGGATTTTCTTCAACCCTAGACCCAAGACCCCTCTAAAGGACACACATTGTAGACCCTTGTCAAAGAACCCTAGAACATCATCCAAACTTTTAGATCCTCTTCAACGAACCCCTGACTACCTTGAAACTCCTTAAGGATCCTAGAACCCTCTTAAGGACCTATATTATAAATCAAAACCCCCGAGATCATTGCCACACCCCCAGAACCTTCTCGAGACCCACAGAAACTCCCCAGGGACTCCAAAAACCTCATCAAGTAATCCTAGATTCTCCTGAAGAACCCACTGATCCTGCTCCCGACCCCAGACCCTCCTGATGGGACCACAGAATCGTCTCTAAGACATCTAGAAACTGCTTAAGAAGCTTAGAAACCTCTGCAGGTACTCTAGAAGATGTTCCACAGAAGGTTTCCACACTACGACTCCCAGAAGCCCCTGCTGTGCTGTCATACGAGTCCATCAAAGAATCAGCAGTAATGTGAACTCTGTAAACATGCAGATGACAGTTTGGATCTTGGAACAGTCCAAAGATCATCTCACCGAGAGCCAATCACTGCTCTCCCCGCTGACTCGCTAATGAGGTTCGTTAAAACTTGTCAATTATTAACGAGCTCATCAGGAGAGTTTCCTTCGATGACCAATTACTGAGGACAGAGCCTGTCTGTCTCTCTACCTGTCTGTCTGTCTCTTCTTACCCACAGAGTCACAGCCGAGGATCCGCAGCATTCTGGCCTCAGCGATGGTTTCGAAGTTGGGCCCGCTCACCATGCAGTAGACTCCCTCTCTGACGAAATCACTGCAGCCCAGTTCAGACACCACGTCCAGAGTCAGACGCCTCAGATCCTTACTGTACGCATCAGACATGCAGGGAAACCTGATCCCAAACCTGCAGACAGACACACAGAGACATTTATAGCTTCTCGTAACCTGCAGAGCT
Organism: Thunnus thynnus; assembly: GCF_963924715.1. NCBI lineage: Eukaryota > Metazoa > Chordata > Actinopteri > Scombriformes > Scombridae > Thunnus > Thunnus thynnus. The sequence goes on along the minus strand of NC_089526.1, from coordinate 797,657 downwards.
TCTTCTAACGGGACCTTGTAAGAACCTGCAAGGTTCTCGGTTCTGTCTTTTGTTTCCACCAGAACGTTTCAGATAAACATCACTGACGAAACGTCTGTCCACACCGGGACAAACAGACAGACAGACAGACAGACAGACAGACAGTCAGTCAGACAGACAGTCAGACAGACAGTCAGACAGACAGTCAGACAGACAGACAGACAGTCAGACGGTCTCACCGCTCGTCGTTGGGTCCACACAGCGGATGTTGTCCAGCGAATCCCGGCAGGTTGATGTGGTCTTTGATGATCATGATGTCACCGACTTTAAAGTCAGGACAGATTCCTCCAGAGGCGTTCGTCACCAGAACCGTCTCCACCCCCATCAGCTTAAAGATCCGCACGGGGAACGTCACCTGAGACAGGTAGAAACAGACAGACAGACAGACGGTCACTACCCAGAGAGCAGGACCACAGCTGGATCCCACATTCTAGTTCCTGTCCTCATGCAGCTCTTCATCTTCTCGAGGTCACCATCTTGTTTTCTAGAACATGTGAGTGGAACAAGTTTACAGACGCAGGATGGTTGTTTGTATACGGCGGCGTTCAGTGTGTTGACGCTCCGGCAAACGTGAAATGTTCAACTTTTGCTGCAACAAAACAAGACGTCATCCAGCAAGACAAACACCTTCCTGGAGGATTCATCTGCTGCGTGAAGCTCGTGTTGTTGCTGTGGTAACTCTCCAGAGTTGTAAAACCCTGTTTGAGTTTTACATCTGATCAACCTTTAAACACATGAATGTTACATCATTATGTCTCACCTGTACACTAAACAACCTGCGCTGTTTTAACGCACAAATGTTTTCAACAGTCTGCATCACGACCCTGAACTCATCCAGCCTGAACCAAACAAACCAGCACCTCATCCCAGAGTTCACTGCAGGTCACAATCCTCAGTTCCCTCCGAGAGCAGCCATCTTTAACATGGAGGAGAGCTGTGTTGTCATGACAACATCAGTCCCAAGTGAGGCTCAGACGCTGATTTCAGGAAGAAGTTACCTCACCTGGACTAGAGGTGCAGCAGGACCTGAACTTTATGTATAAATCAGCTCCACAGACTGAGGATGACTGCTGTCAGATGTGTCGGAGTGAGGATGAAGAGCTCACCTGGCAGAGGGAGTAACCTTCATACAGGTGGAAGTGACCCTGCATGAAGACGCAGGTAGTGTCCTCGATCGTCCCAAACACCAGACAGCCTTCATGACCTGCGACTGAGAGACAGAGAGACGTGACATCAGAGAAGAGATCCTTCGCTCCGCGGAGAGGTGTCTCCAGAGACCCCGCCCCCCTCTCCGTCCGCTCCACAGTGGGCGTGGCTAACTCACCTGTGCTGACAGGGAAGTTGGGGATATCCTGGTATCTGATGATCTGCTTGTCGGCAGCTACGTCGGCCAACAGACCGAGTCCTGAACCGCAGATCACTGCAACCTTCGGACGGTGACTCGTCTGGTTCAGGAGCCACTCGGTGGTCAGGTTGTAGTCCTCGAAGGAGCAGCAACTGTGGGGGGGGGGGGGGGGGGGGGGGGGGGGGGGGTAAACAGTGAGGTATACTTCATAGTTCAAACAAGAATAACCAAAGCTGCTCGTGCACATGAACAGTAACATAAAAATGATAATTCCTTTAGGTGGAGATCTACGATGTCTGCTATCATGAGATATGAACGTGAGAGTTTATTATTTTGTTCATATTATCACACTGGACTCGTATTTATTTATAAATGTCTTATAACTAGAAATGTATATAACGGAGAGTTTTATGATTTCAGTTTAATAAATCTAAATTATATTTTAATAGAAGAGTCACATGTGGCAGCAGTAAATGTATAGAAACAGAACCTGTGATATAAACAGATAACTGCAGCTCTCTGATCATCTTCATCATCATCATCTTCATCCTCCTGTTGTCTGATGTCTACGGTGTGTCACATGTCTGATCTTTGAGCCGCAGCTGCAGTTAAAATCTGTTTTATGTTTCCTGAAGATAAAACCTGCAGCAGCAGTTTGTCAGTTCATCGTCTTCATAAATCGACTTTTATTAAAACAACCTTCTATTATTATTTAACCTTCTGACATAAATCTGTGTTTCAAGTTTTTGCTTTTTAAATAAAGTTTTAAATCAGTTTTTGCCAAACGTTGAATTTGTCTTTCAGGTCAGTTTGTTTGAAGTTGGAGCTGAAAGAAGAGTTTCCTCCACCAAAGATATAAATGAAGTAAAATAAATAAAAATATGTGATACCCTGACATAAAGACCAGTAAGATGAAAAATACTTACCAGGGGTTCCCTTTGCCGTGCATTGTCCCGCCGCAGAGAGAGGAAGAGAAGAAGAAGAGGAAGAAGACAAAGCAGCAGCAGACAGACGAGCAGCGTGAGGTGCTGCTCTCTGATTGGCTGAATCAGTGTCTGTAGATACCGCCGGGTTCAGTGACTGGTCTGTCTGTGACCTTTGACCTCTGCGGTTTGTACAATGAGGGGATCAAAGATCAATACATGTATGATATCAGGTACACAGCCTGATCAATAATTAAACTGATTAATAAAACTGTGTGAGATAATAAATTCAACCAAAAATACATAAACATGAAGAAGCAGGATTAAATAATAATAATAATAATAATAATAACAACAATAATACTTCACCAGTTCATTGTTATATAATTTGAAATTACCTTTGTTTATTTATTTATTTATTTATTTATTTATTGAGAACACAGTGACAACATGGTGACTGTTTCTACACTTCAGGTGAGTTTAACAGCAGTGACTCACCTGTAGAGGTGAGAGTAGGCGGAGTTAAGGAGGACTTTAGAGGGAACAACAACCTCCTTCACACCTGACGAGCTCACCTGCTCACAACACACACACACAGGTGTCTTCACCGCAGGAAACAGTGGATTCAGTTGGTTCACCTGAGAACTTCCTGTTGCCACAGTCAGTGTGCAGCAGACAGGTGCAGTAGTGAACACGCTCACCGTGTGTCTCTCTCATCTGCAGAGTTTTTATAAACAAATAAAAGTTGTTTAGTGTCCTTGAGCTCTAAACAAACATGTTGAGTCTGTGGGTCTCTGCTGTGATCATGTGACCTGAACCTGCACAATCACATCCAGTCTGAGGGTCTCTGCTGTGATCACGTGTTCACATCATGATTGGATCTCAATATGCAAATGAGGAAGCCGGAGCTGTCTGGCCGACTTGTCTTAGGTGTTTTTTTTAATTCTTTTTTTTTGTTATTCACATATAAAACAACTACATGATCATTCTCAGAATATTCATCTCACAGTTTACAGAAGAAAAATAAAAACGCAAACAAACCGAGCGAAGACGAAGAAGACGAAGACGAGTTACATTCACACAAAGACTTGAAACAGAAAACAGTTCGGCTTTTTAGCTGTAAATGTGCTTTTATGAATATGAAATTCAGCCAACAAAATGAAAGGATTTGTAATATATAATTGATCATTTAGTCAGGAGTTGATGTTTCCATCATAATAAAGAATGAACGGCTGACATCAGGATCTGCTCTCAGACGTTCTTCATCTTTTATGATGGAAACTAGTCGCAGCTTTTACCCAGCATGCTTCAGCTGGCAGGTAGAGGTGCAGCCATGTGACCTTTCACCTTACTGGGATGAATGATGTCACCATTCACACCTGCTGAGATCCAATCACAGTGCGAGCCAGAACTCCTCCAGATGTGGTCTGATTGATCCGATTGTGTTCTGATCACAGTGTGTTTACACCTGCGTTAACAGGCGTTTCCACGGATACAGATCACATGTTGATGTCGGGTGTAAACAGTAAAACAAACCAGATTTGATGTTGATCAGTGAGTTTAGAGCTGCTGGCAGGACGCAGCCGGGCCTGTTCCAGTCCTCATGCTAAGCTAAGCTAAGCTAAGCTAACCGGCTGCTAACTGTAGCTTCATATTTACGTGTAATGAAATGATTAAAATTACATCCCTTTATTGGTACAATCATTACTAATACTGCTGTTACTGATACTTCTATAGTAGTACTGCAGTACTACTGCAATAGTACTGCAGTACTGAGTGCAGCTGCAGGCTGAAGTCACAGTTCTGCTACATCAGCAAAACCTGTTAGTGTGTGTGTGTGTGTGTGTGTGTGTGTGTGTGTGTGTGTGTTCGTGTGTAATGAGGTAAAGAGCTGTGTGTCGCCGTGGGAACGCTTCTGCAGGAATCCAGCACATCAGTTGCCATAGAAACTGTGTTTCCATAATAGCAACAGTGTGTGTGTGTGTGTGTGTGTGTGTCCTGCAGTATTTTATTTTTGTCATGAACAGTTCAACTCATGATGATGATAATAATAATAATAATAATAATAATAATAATAATAATAATAACTGTGAGTGATGATCATGGATCATTTTTACATGTGTGACACGTGTCACATGTTTATCACATGTGGTTTTTGGACGTTTGTTTTATTTCATGTGTGAGTCGACCTTCATCTCTGTTGTTTCTGTTTATTGAATATGTGTCATATAAAACATCACGTGAATTTCACACTTTTCACATGTGAAGTATAACATTTAAACATACATGTGCATTTTTGTCAGTTATTATTATTTCTATTATATTTAAACTTATTTTTATTTATTCCAGGAGAAATGTAAACATGAAAACAACATAAGCAAATATTTAAATTGTTTTCATGAACTGGACCGTCCAGTTAAACATAAACATTGTTCTATTAATCCAAATATATATAAAATGATAACAGAATATTATGAGAACAACATTTTAAATGAAAGCTGTTCAAATATAGAATTATGATCATTAATAACAACAAACTGTTTTCAATCATTTCTGGTGTGAAAGTTCTGAAAAAGAGACTCGAGAGATGAAACATGAAAATATAAAGACTCAGAAACATAAAAACATGTGAAGCAGCTGAAGATGGATTTTATATTTGATCAGAATCATCATCTAAAAAGTTCAGCCCATTAATCATCTATTGATCATCTATTGATCACTCCTGTTGTCGTCATGTTGTCGACTCTGCAGGACTGGAGCAGTGCAGTCAGCTGATGGTTTTAATATAAACCTAAAATACATTAAAAATAAATATATAACCAAATATAAAGGAAGGTTAAGTATTAAATAAATGAACATTAAATAATGTTTGATGGTCAGAGGTTCAGTTTTACTGAAGTTACACACAGACACAGTAAAGGGTTAAATGGGGGGGGGGGGGGGGGGGCTCGGAGCGGCTCTGAGAGCTCAGACTGAGGAGGAAGAGGAAGAGGAGGAGGAGGAGGGTCGGTGCAGCGGCTCCGTCAGTAAACAGTCAGTATCGGTCGGTAACGGATACTAACGGACAGTAACGGCCGGTCAGATGATGATGATGATGATGATGATGCTCCTTCATCTCGGCGGTAAGAAAAAAAGAAAAAGCTCGACATGTTTTCCTTCATCCATCCATCAGTGTCTGCAGACTCTTCCTCCATCTCATCACTTCATCTCTCACTCCTTCACACAGCAGCTACCGGATATTTACCAGATATTTAACGGTTCCTCCCGGTGTGTGTGAGTGTGTGCGCGCCCGCGTGCGTGGTTATAACAGCCACATCAGACGCTGTAAAGTCACCAGATGTGACGGAATGATGATGATGATGATGCAGCAAAACACATTAAATATCTGATCCTTTGCTATGCACGCACGCACACACGCACGCACGCACGCACACACAAGCACACGCATAAACGCACGGACGGACTGACATGCACGCGCGGCGCTGCTGCTGTTAACTTCGCAACCGGTGTGTAAATATAGAAATCACTGCGTCAGAGCGGCAGAGTGACGTAGAAGGCGGAAAAATCCCGGGTCGCTGCATTCCTCCACATCTTCATCATCATCATCACCATCATCATCATCATGTTACTGAGCAGCTCCACCTGACAGACAGGTGAGCTGCTGCAGGTCAGTCACAACCACGTGACCTCCTTTACAAAGTATATTATACTACATATTGTGTACTATGAGTATATTACTGCATACTGTAGTATATTATACTATACCCTGTGTACTTTGTGTATATTATATTACTGCATACTGTAGTATATTATACTATACCCTGTGCACTTTGTGTATATTATATTACTGCATACTGTAGTATATTATACTATACCCTGTGTACTTTGTGTATATTATATTACTGCATACTGTAGTATATTATACTATACCCTGTGTACTAAGTGTACTAACACCAAGTAAACATATTCAGATGAAGTATTTTGTCACAAACACACAGATGTTGAGTTTATTATCATAGAAAACTGGAAAACTAGTAAATATTCACATGTGAGCAGCTGCTGACAGAAAGTCTGCTGGTTTTCTTGATTGTTTAAAAAAAGGCTTAAAAATTAATCTGTTATCAAAAATGAAGCCAAATGATTAACATAGTGGTCTATAGAGGTCTAAAGAGGTCTAAAGAGGTCTATAGAGGTCTATAGAGGTCTATAGAGGTCTAAAGAGGTCTAAAGAGGTCTATAGAGGTCTATAGAGGTTTATAGAGGTCTATAGAGGTCTATAGTGGTCTATAGTGGTCTATAGAGATCTATAGAGGTTTATAGAGGTCTATAGAGGTCTATAGAGGTCTATAGTGGTCTATAGTGGTCTATAGAGGTCTATAGAGGTTTATAGAGGTCTATAGAGGTCTATAGAGGTCTATAGAGGTTTATAGAGGTCTATAGAGGTTTATAGAGGTCTATAGAGGTCTATAGTGGTCTATAGAGGTTTATAGAGGTCTATAGAGGTTTATAGAGGTCTACAGTGGTCAATAGAGGCCTATAGAGGTCTATAGCGGTCTATAGAGGTTTATAGAGGTCTATAACAGTCTATAGTGGTCTATAGTGGTAAATAGAGGTTTATAGAGGTCTATAGAGGTTTATAGAGGTTTATAGAGGTCTATAGCGGTCTATAGAGGTTTATAGAGGTCTATAACAGTCTATAGTGGTCTATAGAGGTTTATAGAGGTCTATAGAGGTTTATAGAGGTTTATATAGGTCTATAGCAGTCTATAGAGGTTTATAGAGGTTTATAGAGGTCTATAGCAGTCTATAGTGGTCTATAGTGGTCTATAGAGGTTTATAGAGGTCTATAGAGGTCTATAGCGGTCTATAGCGGTCTATAGTGGTCTATAGTGGTCTATAGAGGTTTATAGCAGTCAATAGAGGTCTGTAGAGGTCTACAGAGGTTTATAGTGGTCTATAGAGGTCTGTATTCAATTTATTTATTTATATCACACCAAATCACAACAAAAGTCATCTCAGGGCACTTTTCACATGGAGCAGGTCTAGACCAAAATCTTTAATTTACAGAGACCCAACAATTCCCCCATAAGCAGCACTTGGCGACAGCGGTAAGGAAAAACTCCCCTTTAATGGGAAGAAACCTCAAGCAGAACCTGGCTCTAGGTGGGCGGCCATCTGCTTTGACTGGTTGGGTTGAGAGAGAGAGAAGGGGGTGGGGGGGGGGACACTGAGAAGCAGAGCAACAACAGCAACAACAACAACAACAGATACATGAATAGCAGCAACAAACAGCAACGATGGCAGGAACAGCTGGAGAAGGACAGAAGAAAGACATCAACATGTCAGCACGGTTTATGGGGTTTCCTGCTGATGAGAGAGCACAAAGCTCAGTGCATCATGGGAAGTCCCCCAGCAGTCTAGGCCTATAGCAGCATAACTAAGGGCTGATCCAAGGCGAGCCTGGTCGGCCCTAACTATAAGCTTTATCAAAAAGGAAAGTTTTAAGCCTACTCTTAAACATAGAGAGGGTGTCTGCACCCCGGACTGAATCTGGAAGATGGTTCCACAGGAGAGGAGCCTGATAGCTGAAGGCTCTGCCTCCCATTCTACTTTTAAAGACTGTAGGGACCACCAGTAAGCTGCATACTGGGAGCGCAGTGTTCTAGTGGGATAATACGGTATTATGAGCTCTTCAAGATATGATGGTGCCTGACCATTAAGGGCTTTGTAAGTTAGGAGAAGGATTTTAAATTCTATTCTAGATTTTACAGGAAGCCAATGCAGCGCTGCATTCTGGACCAGCTGGAGAGTCTTTAGAGACTTGTTAGGGCAGCCTGATAATAAGGAATTGCAATAATCCAGCCTAGAAGTAACAAATGCGTGAACTAGTTTTTCTGCATCTTTTTTGGACAGGATGTGCCTGATTTTTGTGATATTACGTAAGTGAAAAAAGGCAGTCCTTGAGATTTGATTTATGTGGGAGTTACTAACTTCAGTTTTATCTGAGTTTAATAGCAGAAAATTGCAGGTCATCCAGGTCTTTATGTCATTAAGGCATGCTTGGAGTTTGTTTAACTGATTGGTTTCATCAGGCTTCATTGATAAATATAATTGGGTGTCATCTGCATAGCAATGAGAATTTATTTATGTTTCCTAATAATATTACCTAAAGGAAGCATATACAAGGTGAATAGAATTGGTCCAAGTACAGAACCTTGTGGAACTCCGTGTCTAACTTTTGCCTTCATGGAGGATTCATCATTAACATGTACAAACTGAAATCGGTCTGATAAATAGGACTTAAACCAGCTTAATGCAGTTCCTGTAATGCCAATTAAATGTTCCAGTCTCTGCAAAAGGATGTGATGGTCAGTTGTGTTGAATGCGGCACTAAGATCTAACAGGACAAGTATAGAGACAAATCCTTTGTCCGATGCAGTTAGGAGGTCATTAGTGACTTTCACCAGTGCTGTCTCTGTGCTATGATGCGCTCTAAATCCTGACTGAAAATCCTCAAATAAACTATTGTTATGTAGAAAGTCACATAACTGATTAGAGACTGCTTTCTCAAGGATCTTAGAGAGAAATGGAAGGTTAGATATAGGTCTATCATTGGCTAAAACACCTGAATCAAGAGTAGGCTTCTTAAGAAGAGGTTTAAATACAGCTACTTTAAACGACTGTGGTACATAGCCTGTTACTAAAGACAGATTGATCATATCTAGTAAAGAAGTGCTAACTAAGGGTAAGGCTTCCTTAAGCAGCCTAGTTGGGATGGGGTCTAAGAGACAGGTTGATGGTTTAGCTGAACAAATCATTGAAGTTAGTTCAGGAAGGTCAATTAGCGAAAAACAGTCCAAATATATGTCAGGATTTACAGCTGCTTCTAAGGTCCCTGTGTTTGGGGAGAGAACGGTGCCTGTTGAGGGCAGATAATTGAATTTTGTCTCTAATAGTTAGAATTTTATCATTAAAGAAGCTCATAAAGTCGTTACTACTGAGAGCTATAGGAATACATGGATCAGTAGAGTTATGACTCTTTGTCAGCCTGGCCAAAGTGCTGAAAAGGAACCTAGGGCAGTTTTTATTCTCTTCTATTAATGCTGAGTAATAGGCGGCTCTGGCATTACAGAGGGCCTTCCTATATGTTTTAACACTATCTTGCCAGACTAAGCGAGATTCTTCCACTTTGGTGGAACGCCAAATCCTTTCATATTTTTGTGATATTTGCTTTAATTTGCGGGTTTGGGAGTTAAACCATGGAGCTAACCTCTTATGTTTTATTATCTTCTTTTTTAAGGGGGCGATGGAGTTGAGTGTTATTCGTAATGAGCCTGCAGCACTATCAACAAGATTATCAATTTGGGAGGGACTAAAGTTAACATAAGAGTCCTCTGTAGTATTGAGACATGGCAGTGAATTCAGTACTGATGGAATTGCTTCCTTAAAGCTACAGCACTATCAGAGAGACACCTAGTGAGGACATGTTTGTCTAATGGTGTGTAATCCAGAAATAGGAATTCAAAAGTTATCAAGTAATGGTCTGATAAAATAGGATTTTGTGGAAAAACTATCAAATGTTCAATTTCAATGCCATAAGTCAGAACAAGGTGGAGGGTGTGGTTAAGACGGTGAGTGGGATTATTTACACACTGAGAGAAGCCAGTTGAGTCTAATAATGAGATAAACACAGTGCTGAGACTGTCACTATCAACGTCCACATGAATATTAAAATCACCTACTATAATTACTTTATCTATACTAAGGACTAAGTTTGATAAAAACTCTGAGAATTCAGATAAGAGTTCAGAGTACGGACCAGGAGGACGGTTCACTATAACACATAGAACTGGCTGTAAAGTTTTCCAGGTTGGCTGAGAGACTAAGAACAAGACTTTCTAATGAGTTATAATGAAGTTCAGGTCTAGAGTTGATAATTAGGCTGTGACTCCTCCTCCTCGGCCAGTGTCTGGAGGAATGTGAGTATTAATATGACTGGGAGGACTGGATTCATTTAGACTGACATATTCTTAATGCCAGGTTTCAGTAAGACAATCAATCAATATGATGATCTGAGATTAAATCGTTTACTAATACGGCTTTAGATGACAGAGATCTAATGTTCAAGAGTCCACATTTAATTCTCTTATTTTGTTGTACTATTGCAGTAGTGGTGTTAATTTGTTTTAGATTTTTATGAATGACTCTTCTTTAGTTTACTTTGGATTTAATTGATTTAAGTGGTCGGGGGACAGACGCAGTCTCTATGTGGTTTTGGGGACAGACACGGTCTCTATGTGGTTTTGGGGATAGACACAGTCTCTATGTGGTTTTGGGGACAGACGCGGTCTCTATGTGGTTTTGGGGATAGACACAGTCTCTATGTGGTTTTGGGGACAGACACGGTCTCTATGTGGTTTTGGGGACAGACGCGGTCTCTATGTGGTTTTGGGGACAGACACGGTCTCTATGTGGTTTTGGGGACAGACACGGTTGCGGAGCCGCACTTCCAATTCACTGAGCCTCGCCTCCAACACTGCAAATAAACTACATTTATTACACTTACCACTATCACTAAATAACTAAACATAAGACACACTGCTGCTATAGGCATAGACTGCCGGGGGACCTCCACTGGTGCACTGAGCTCCTCTCTCCTCTTCTCTATCTGTATGTATTCATTTACCATTAATGCATGTTACTAACTTGACTTCTTCCCCGGAGTTCTTTGTGCTTTCTCATCAGCAGGAAACCCCATAAACCGTGCTGACATGTTGATGTCTTTCTTCTGTCCTTCTTCTGTCCTTCTCCAGCTGTTCCTGTCGTTGTTGCTGTTTGTTGTTTTTAGTCATGTATCTGTTGTTGTTGTTGTTGCCCATCCATCCCCCCACCCTCAGATGGCGTCCACGTAGAGCCGGGTTCTGCTTGAGGTTTCTTCCCATTAAAGGGGAGTTGTTGGGTCTCTGTAAATTAAAGATTGCGGTCTAGACCTGCTCCATGTGAAAAGTACCCTGAGATGACTTTTGTTGTGATTTGGCGATATATAAATAAAACTGAATTGAATTGAAATTGAACTGAGCAAGAGAGAGCAGGAGAGCGAGAGGGAGAGAGAGAAGCCACCGCTAACTGCTTAGCTTAAGTTAGCTGCTAATGCTAGCTGTTGAGCTAAAATAACTAACAACTGTGCGATTAGCGAGAAAAGTCGCTAAAAGAGACAAAGAGCTAAGAGTGCTTGTGTAGAACTAGCGAAAGTTTAAATATACAGCAGGTATTTATCCACAGTAATGTGAAATATAGCAAAACCAACTGAGTTGAGAGCAGCAACGACGCTAACAGTAAAGACAGTCGCCAACCGGAAATGACACAATACGCTTACCGTAGCACATCAAGCCCATAGAGGTCTATAGCGGTCTGTAGCAGTCAATAGAGATCTATAGAGGTCTATGGAGGTTTATAGCAGTCTATAGACGTCTATAGCAGTCTGTAGGAGTCAATAGAGGTCTGTGGAGGTTTATAGCAGTCTATAGAGGTCTATAGCAGTCTGTAGGAGTCAATAGAGGTCTGTGGAGGTTTATAGCAGTCTAT
>NC_089526.1:770765-775765 GCF_963924715.1 Thunnus thynnus | reverse complement strand
GTGTTTGATAGATTATTTCTTTGTTGTAACTTGAGGTTGTTGAGGCTCCTGTTTGTTAAATGAATACATTGATAAATTGCCAATATGTCTTGTTTCTTCAAACTTCAATCATCCAATCCACCAAACACCAAACAAGAGTCAATGGCAGAATAAGCTGTTTGGCATCAGCAGAGAAGATTTGGCAAATTTTTCATGGGAGCAACCCACATACTCAGCTCTGCTGCTCGTCCCACAAATGCATGTTCCTTACAAATGTGGCTCCATTTAAAAGGGAAATAAACAGACTTTCCAACAGATTTATTGCCAAGAAGCATCATTACAACAAAGAAATAATCTACCAAACAGACATTTCCTTACTTTTTGTGGTGAGTTTATAATGTGAACCATCAACTCGTCCTTTTTCAGATCAGTAAGAGAAGTTTGTTTTAACTCTTCGGCGGTGCAGCCCTCCTCCTCACTCACTGCAGCCTCATGTCGTCATCACTCTGAATGTTTCTGCTCTGCTGAACTGCAGGAAGTTTTCTGAGTGAAAAATCAGTTTACAACATATTCCTGATGCTTCCTGAACTCTCCTCAATCACTGATTCCACTTCAGTCAGAAACTGACGCAGCATAAAAAGATCTGACTTGTTTGATGTTTACAGATGCACAATTTGCACCGAGGTCGTGTCCGTTTCTCTGATGGCGATGGATGAAAACATGGAGCTCGAAACGATTTCACCGTCTGAAGTTCAGCTCCTAAAACAATCTTTCACCAGGTGTTAATGAAGCGACGTATTTATTTTAACTGATCTTCATTTAAAAGCTCCTGTTTTGATTGAAGAATGTGGATAAAGTGCGCTGTATGTACTGTAATTATCTACACTCTCGTCAATATAATAGTTGTTATTTCAGTGTAAATGCTCCTTTAGTTCCTCTGAATAACTCCACTTTGTTTTGAACGCTGCGTCCTGATGACGTTTCCGTACTTTAAACCATCTCAGTGTTCAGAACTCTGAGGTGACGTTATGATCTGGTTTGTGTTGAAGGTAAATGAAGTGTGGTTTCTTGTTCATGAAATTCCAAAGACGTCATGTGACGGTGAAGCTGTTTGAAGGATTCGAACCAAAACCTGATGAGACTGTAAATACTGTAAAGATCTGAACTCATCTGTTCATGTGCAATAGAGCCTGTACTGTAATGTCAACCCACTCAGTGTGAAGCATTGAAGCACTTCATCCGGTTCACCATGAGGAGGCGCTGAAGAGTTAAAGGGACAGTTCCACATTTCCTCTTCCTGCTCAGAGTCACATGTTACAGAAATCAGTTTCATCTCAGAGTCCAGCACAGAGACAGAGGTCCAGGACCAGTTAGCGAAGCTTCGCACAAAAACTGGAAGCCAGCGATGAGAGATCTGATTCACCTTCAGTTATTCCTGCACACAAAGCACTGAGCGAAGGGAGCAGTGAATGCATAACTTTACATTACTGCAATACTTTAACTACATCAAGCTCATAATACTTATGTACTTTTACTGTAGGAGGATTTTTCATGCAGGACTTTTAGTGTAGTGGAGTATTTTTACTTTGCTGTATTGGTATTTTTACTGCAGTTAAGGATCTGAGTTCTTCTTCTACTGCTGACTACAACCAGGAATCTGAAAAGAAGGATCACAGTCTGAACTGTATGACATGAACACGTCGTAAACTCGTCTCTGGACTGGACGCTCAGAGATGAAACTGATTTCCTCCTGAAACATGTGACTGACAGAACAGAGAACCAGCGGATTTACAGAAATGTTTGACTGTTTCTATGAAGATTCACTGAATGCAGTTTTCAAACATCTCCACATTTGTTGCTCAGTTTGACTAAAATGTTCTTGATGACACTTGAAGCAAAAACTCTCCTTTGAGAAATGTTATAAATTAAATTAATTTAAAGATGAGTCTGGTGTTATTCTATATTTCTTCTTCATGTGCAAAGTCAAACCAACTGATCCACCAACAAGTCCTGTGATTAATTTTCTTTCTCATTGTTGTCCAGAAACTATTAAAAACACATCAGTGTTCCTTCATTACCATGAACACACACACTGTGGTTTATTTAGACTCAGTCCTACACACACCGTACTGCTGACAGAAACACTCCCCAACAAAAGCACTATTTCCTCCTGTGTGTTTGATAAAAACTACAGTGAGCAGCTGTTTCAGGAAATTATTGAGACTTTCTAAGCATGAAACTATATCTTTGACCCGTTTTAAAGATCTAAGCCTCGTAAATCTGCTAACAGGTGTAGCTTAATCATGAAACTACATATCTGTGAGGTGTTTTTAAAGATCTGAAGTAGGAACCAATGAGCTTGGAGCTGAGAGCCACAAACAGAGAACGGGAAGGAGGACGAACACATCGTTGGTTTGAGTCTGAACATGAGATTTAATGATGATGATAAAAATATAAAATAAGACCAGACGGAGAGTTTAACCATCTAGGACACAAATGTTTTAATGTTTATGAGAAATGCAGACATACTCTGACCTGCTGATACTTCAGTCTGTCTGCTGCAGGTGAGTCTCCAGGTGGGACAGAATAAACGTCCTTGTTGGGCATGTTTACCCGGTATAGTGAAGACCCGCCCCTACTCTGCCTCTGATTGGCCCTGACCCTACCCATCTTACTCCCCAGATGGTCCTCGGGTATCTTTGTTAGACTGCAAGGCATGCTGGGTAAGCATGCCTGCAGTGACATCATGCACCTGCTCTGTCACAGGAGACTTGTGGAGACAAGTTGAGACGGATCTGAGCTCTTCAATTTGTCCTCATTCACACAAAAATACAACACGTGACTAGAAGTTTGAATAATTAATCAGATTATCAGAATAACGGGCCAGACGACACCTGATCAGAGAGGAGGATCAACTGCTCAACAGCTGCAGACAATAACAAAGTCTGTCTAACCCAACAGGACAGGTGTATGACATCACAGGTGTGTGACATCACCTGTGACGCTTCAGAAGAGGGAGGAGCTACATCTTAGACCGTTGGGGGGTAAACAGGTACGCTGTCTGTCAATCAGCTGATCAAACTGGACGGAGACTGTTTCTACTGATGTCTTTCATCTGATCCACTGTGATCCAGTCTGGATCCAGTTTTATCCAATGTGATCTGTCTGATCTGCTCAATTTAAACCCAGTTTGATCTGGTCTAATGTGTTTGATTCTGATCCAGTTTGATCCAGTTGAATCAGGTGTGATCCAGTGTGATCCAGGAGGAGCGGGGGGGTCTCAGAGGTTTGGTGAATGACGTAATTCTTCTTCGTAGATACTTGAAGTTTCAAACTCAAACAAAGTATTTTTGTAAGTCTGTCAGCAGAGAGAAACGTCTCTGATGAAGCTGTAATCTATTTTTCTTCTTTCACTTTGATTGTAACTCAGCTGTGGAATAAACATTTGTTTCATGTTCAGATCAGTGTCTTCATGAGTCTCGTCCTCATTGGACGATTCAGCAGCTCAGGATTTATTGTTTATTGTTGTATTGATGTAGAAAAGTCTGACTTCTCTTTGGTTACGTCACTGCCAGTCTTATAACCACAACAGAGAAACAACCTAAATTAGCTTTTTAGCTAATTAGTTATTTATGCTATTGGTTTACAGGTTGTTGTGTCGCCCCAGAAGTGGCCAGAAGTCATTAATAACGCTTTAATAAGTAGTTTTAGTTGTCTAAACTTACCTGAACCACAGAGATGTCAGATCAGAAAACAATCATGATTTGATTTTGTAACAACCATTTGTGACGTTTCTGAAAGTATCGTCGACCTGTTTTGTCGTGTTACATGTTAGCATGTGACATGAAAATAGAGAGGACCAAGAGTAGAACCCAGAGGAACCCCACAGGTCATGAATGCCTTGGCGGTGTTTTCTCTTTGGCTACATCACTGCCAATCTTATACAAAAGATAAACTGCCTTTTAAACTAGATTAGCTATTTGTGTGATGTGTTTGTATCAGTTTGTTAACAAGTGAAAGCAGAAACAAACTGAGAGGATCCTTTTGTTATTAGCAGATAGAGGACTGTATGTTTTACTGTCATTATGTATCATGATGTCACACTGAGCCGTCATATTTACTTATATCATGGGAGATATCAACCAATTGACTAATGAATAATATCATCAATAATCAGAAACAACGACTGAACACATTTAAATATTTATTGGAGTGTAAAGAGTTTGTTAGAGTTCGATTTCGTAAAAAGTTCCCTTTAAAAACAAAGACAAAGAAAAGAGAAAACAGAAAAAACAAACAGACAGAAAATATTTACAGATTTGTAGAGTTATTGATCAGTCACGTATCAGAGCAGTGAATGTTTCTTTTCATTTTCTAAAATTTATTTTTTAGCTGAAACTAAAAACTTCACTGACCAATGAAATCAGTCCAGACTCTAAGGAGTCCTATATGTGTCATAATTCATCTGATCAACTCTTCAGAGGACTTTGAATTAAAACTGGTGTTTGTATTTTTTATTGTTAGTTTTTGAGAGTGTATCTATTAATCTGATCTGACTTTATTGAAAACCAATAAATATATATAATCAACAACAAAACTGTCATCAGTAGAGAGAGAGGATAACAGAGATAGGTGCACAGGGAAGATATCCCACTCTGTATAACTTTTAGTAAGATATAAAGACTGGCGTGAGATACAGAGATATGACTGACAAGAGGTCTCACTCTGTTCACTCAGTAGGGTATAAATATTAAAACAAAGATAAGTGTGCAGAGTAGATGCCTCACTCTGTTGAAAACATACTGAGAAATCACAATGAGTACTGTAGTGAAAACTAAGATGGGCAAATATGAAAGAGGCTTCACTCTGTATTCTGTAGTGAGATACATTATTATGTTATATTGTTTAAAGTATTTGTTGTCTTATGATTATTTTGGCCTCTTGTTACTCGTTAAATGTAATGATTTGAAAATAATGTAACTAATAATCATGCTAATAAAGATTATTTGAGTGACTGATTA
>NC_089526.1:703265-765765 GCF_963924715.1 Thunnus thynnus | reverse complement strand
AATACTAGCAGTACCAGTATGTGTAATATTAGCAGCACTAGTATGTGTAATATTAGCAGCACTAGTATGTGTAATATTAGCAGTACCAGTATGTGTAATATTAGCAGCACTAGTATGTGTAATATTAGCAGCACTAGTATGTGTAATACTAGCAGCAGAAGTATGTGTAATATTAGCAGTACCAGTATGTGTAATATTAGCAGCACTAGTATGTGTAATATTAGCAGCACTAGTATGTGTAATATTAGCAGCACTAGTATGTGTAATACTAGCAGTAGAAGTATGTGTAATACTAGCAGTAGAAGTATGTGTAATATTAGCAGCACTAGTATGTGTAATATTAGCAGTACCAGTATGTGTAATATTAGCAGCACTAGTATGTGTAATATTAGCAGCACTAGTATGTGTAATACTAGCAGTAGAAGTATGTGTAATATTAGCAGCACTAGTATGTGTAATATTAGCAGCACTAGTATGTGTGATACTAGCAGCACCAGTATGTGTAATATTAGCAGCACAAGTATGTGTAATATTAGCAGCACTAGTATGTGTAATATTAGCAGCACTAGTATGTGTAATACTAGCAGCACCAGTATGTGTAATACTAGCAGCACCAGTATGTGTAATACTAGCAGCACCAGTATGTGTAATATTAGCAGCACCAGTATGTGTAATATTAGCAGCACTAGTATGTGTGATACTAGCAGCACCAGTATGTGTAATACTAGCAGCACCAGTATGTGTAATACTAGCAGCACCAGTATGTGTAATATTAGCAGCACTAGTATGTGTAATACTAGCAGCACCAGTATGTGTAATACTAGCAGCACCAGTATGTGTAATATTAGCAGCACCAGTATGTGTAATATTAGCAGCACCAGTATGTGTAATACTAGCAGCACCAGTATGTGTAATACTAGCAGCACCAGTATGTGTAATACTAGCAGCACCAGTATGTGTAATATTAGCAGCACCAGTATGTGTAATATTAGCAGCACTAGTATGTGTAATACTAGCAGCACCAGTATGTGTAATACTAGCAGCACCAGTATGTGTAATACTAGCAGCACCAGTATGTGTAATACTAGCAGCACCAGTATGTGTAATACTAGCAGCACCAGTATGTGTAATATTAGCAGCACTAGTATGTGTAATATTAGCAGCAACAGTATGTGTAATATTAGCAGCACCAGTATGTGTAATATTAGCAGCACTAGTATGTGTAATATTAGCAGCACCAGTATGTGTAATACTAGCAGTATGTGTAATACTAGCAGCACCAGTATGTGTAATACTAGCAGCACCAGTATGTGTAATACTAGCAGCACCAGTATGTGTAATATTAGCAGCACTAGTATGTGTAATATTAGCAGCAACAGTATGTGTAATATTAGCAGCACCAGTATGTGTAATATTAGCAGCACTAGTATGTGTAATATTAGCAGCACTAGTATGTGTAATATTAGCAGCACTAGTATGTGTGATATTAGCAGCACTAGTATGTGTAATACTAGCAGCACCAGTGTATGTAATACTGTCAGTAACAGTATGTGTAATACTAGCAGTATGTGTAATACTAGCAGTAGCAGTATGTGTAGTACTAGCAGTAGCAGTATGTGTAATACTAGCAGTAGCAGTATGTGTAATACTAGCAGTACCAGTATGTGTAATACTAGCAGTATGTGTAATACTAGCAGTATGTGTAATACTAGCAGTACCAGTATGTGTAATACTAGCAGTATGTGTAATACTAGCAGTACCAGTATGTGTAATACTAGCAGTACCAGTATGTGTAATACTAGCAGTATGTGTAATACTAGCAGTACCAGTATGTGTAATACTAGCAGTACCAGTATGTGTAATACTAGCAGCACCAGTATGTGTAGTACTAGCAGTATGTGTAATACTAGCAGCACCAGTATGTGTAATACTAGCAGTACCAGTGTGTGTAATACTAGCAGTATGTGTAATACTAGCAGTACCAGTATGTGTAATACTAGCAGTATGTGTAATACTAGCAGCACCAGTATGTGTAATACTAGCAGTATGTGTAATACTAGCAGTACCAGTATGTGTAATACTAGCAGTATGTGTAATACTAGCAGCACCAGTATGTGTAGTACTAGCAGTACCAGTATGTGTAGTACTAGCAGCACAAGTATGTGTAGTACTAGCAGTACCAGTATGTGTAGTACTAGCAGTATCGGCAGTATTAGTTTATTAGTTGTAGTACCAATGAGCTCCTGCAGGGTGGGGACTGAGCCGAGGTCCTTCAGCAGCAGTCTCAGCGGGTCTGAAGGGTCTGGACACAAAACCTCCTGATGCTCCAACAACAGCTACACACACACACACACACACACACACACACACAGACACACAGACACACACACACACACACACACACACAGACACACACACAGACACACACACACACACACACACACACACACACACACACACACACACACACACACACACACACACACACACACACACACACAGACACACAGACACACAGACACACACACACACACAGACACACAGACACACACACACAGACACACACAGACACACACACACAGACACACACAGACACAGACACAGACACACACACACACACACACACACACACACACACACACAGACACACACAGACACACACAGACACAGACACAGACACACACACACAGACACACAGACACACAGACACACACACACACACACAGTGAGGACGCAGCTACAACAAGGTGTTTCATGACTGATGCTAATTCAGATCCAGATCCTGGTTCAGGTAGATCAGTGCAGACCTTGTGTGTGTTGATCAGCTCGCTCACAGAGATGTAGACGACGGGTTTATTGACGATGATCAGCTCTGAGTATTCGTCCATACTGAATCTTTCCTCCAGCTCGGGGACGTCACACACACCCAGCAGGAACTTCCTGTCACACAGCAACATAAACAACAGTCAGGAGACCAGGAGAGAAACCAGGAACAAGGCCGACAAAACCTCATGAAAACATCTTTTCTCAGATCAGTGTGCAGGCTGTTTAAGATCTGACCAGAGTCAGCTCGCCTGTGGTTGTTTTCTGTGGTTGTCATAAATCCAGACCCCAGAGGTCAAAGGTTATTTAGAAACAGACCTGAACTTGGCGTGAGTCTGGCTGATGTACTGGTTGAGTGTTCTGACGTGGTATCCGTCTCCGTGGAAGTGTTTGTTGGCGGCGGCGTGCTGCAGCATGCGGGCGATGGAGCCCAGGATGTGACGCTGCTCCGGCTGCAGGGCCGAGCCGGCAGAGCGGTCCACCACGTCGAAGCCATCTGGAGCCACGATGGCCGGGTTCATGTAGCGATAGTAGACCAGGTTCCCCACAATCTGTGAGAGAGGAGGAGTGAGACATCGAGAGAGAGGAGCCTGTATGTATGTATGTAAATGGATGCAGCGGCAGATGAATACTGGATGTTACTGGGACCAAACCAGTACAGCTTCAGTCTGAATATTGGAGTTACCTTGTACAGCTCGTCCTCACTGGCTTCAGGAAACTTTTTCTTCAGAGCGTCTCTGAGAACCTTCGCTGTGTAACGTAAACCGTATCTACAACAAACACAAACACAAACACTGAAATAAACACGAGTTCCTTTCATGAGTGGAGGAGACCTACAGGAGTTTGTGGAGGTGAACAGGAGGAGACCTAGAGGAGTTTGTGGAGGTGAACAGGTAGAGACCTACAGGAGTTTGTGGAGGTGAACAGGAGGAGACCTACAGGAGTTTGTGGAGGTGAACAAGAGGAGACCTACAGGAGTTTGTGGAGGTGAACAAGAGGAGACCTACAGGAGTTTGTGGAGGTGAACGGGAGGAGACCTACAGGAGTTTGTGGAGGTGAACAAGAGGAGACCTAGAGGAGTTTGTGGAGGTGAACAGGTAGAGACCTACAGGAGTTTGTGGAGGTGAACAGGAGGAGACCTACAGGAGTTTGTGGAGGTGAACAGGAGGAGACCTACAGGAGTTTGTGGAGGTGAACGGGAGGAGACCTACAGGAGTTTGTGGAGGTGAACAAGAGGAGACCTACAGGAGTTTGTGGAGGTGAACGGGAGGAGACCTACGGGAGTTTGTGGAGGTGAACAGGAGACCTACAGGAGTTTGTGGAGGTGAACGGGAGGAGACCTACAGGAGTTTGTGGAGGTGAACAAGAGGAGACCTACAGGAGTTTGTGGAGGTGAACAAGAGGAGACCTACAGGAGTTTGTGGAGGTGAACGGGAGGAGACCTACAGGAGTTTGTGGAGGTGAACAAGAGGAGACCTACAGGAGTTTGTGGAGGTGAACAGGAGACCTACAGGAGTTTGTGGAGGTGAACGGGAGGAGACCTACAGGAGTTTGTGGAGGTGAACAGGAGACCTACAGGAGTTTGTGGAGGTGAACAAGAGGAGACCTACAGGAGTTTGTGGAGGTGAACGGGAGGAGACCTACAGGAGTTTGTGGAGGTGAACAGGAGACCTACAGGAGTTTGTGGAGGTGAACGGGAGGAGACCTACAGGAGTTTGTGGAGGTGAACGGGAGGAGACCTACAGGAGTTTGTGGAGGTGAACGGGAGGAGACCTACGGGAGTTTGTGGAGGTTGGAGGTGATGGCTTTAAGCACTCGGTCTGTCAGGTTCTTCAGGTTGATGATGGCGATGTCGATGCGTCGTTGGACTTCGGGGTGAGACAGAGCGTCCTGAGGAGACACCTCATAGGGCAGAGAGCTGCAGGGACAGACAGGTGAGACAGGTGAGACAGGTGAGACAGGTGAGACAGGTGAGTCAGGTGAGACAGGTGAAACAGGTGAGACAGGTGAGACAGGTGAGTCAGGTGAGACAGGTGAGACAGGTGAGTCAGAATCTTCCAGGTTTGAGTCTGCTCAGACCTCTTGTGTCCCGTCTGGGTCTCGGTCTGGTTGATCCAGGTCTTGTAGACGTCCACCGGATCGGTCCTGATGCTGAGGGTCCGGTCCAGCAGGACGTCCTGCAGAGCGGGACCCAGCGCCTCCCGCAGGACGTTATGACCACGAGCGTTACGGTAAAAGTTGACCAGCATCTTGATGACGGTGGGGTTACCCGTGACGACGTCCTGCGGCTGCTCCACCTTCAACCTGCAGCAGCACAAACACTCATCACTGATCAGAAGAGTCGTCACAGACGGAGCTGCTGCCTGCTGGAGACTCTTCTGTTTGATCATTTAAATTCTCAGTTTCATCTTGTGTTTGGAGGTTTTATGTTTTTATTGAGAAACTGTTCAGATTGTGGTTTTGAGAAGATTCATTATTCTTATTGGAGATACAGTCTCCCTCGTTTCTGGTCTGACACTATTATTTGTTTGCTTTACTGAAGATGGTTTTACAAGATTAAGGACAAAATCCAGTTAAGATGCACAAACAGGTTTGATTCTCTAAAACTCTCAAAGTCAGAGCGAAACAGTCGCTGATCAAGACGACTATCGATCATTTAGAAAAAGGAATTTAAGTCAATTCTTATTCATCTTAACTGATGTTTTATCATATATTAACTGGATATTGTGTTCACCTGTTTGTAGGATGTGCCAGTTTTATTAGTCTGTTTATGTTGTTTGTATTTATTGTTGTCGGTCTCTCTTTAAGCTCAATGAGACTTTTTTACCTGGTAAAATAAAGGAAAAGAATAAATAAATAAAATAGTTTCAGTTGTATTTTATCTGCAGTTAAAGAGGAAAAATGTCTGATCAGCCAATAAGAAACATTCACAGATAAATATATAAAGATAAATATATAAAGATAAATATATAAAAGATAAATATATAAAGATAAATATATAAAGATAAATATATAAAGATAAATATACACTAAAGGAAGATAAACTGTTGGATTGTCAGTAAATAAGTCTGGAACAGCAGAACGTCACCTGATCTCAGACTGCAGCACCTCAGTGAACACCTGTGTGTGTGTGTGTGTTCCTGTGTGTGTGTGTGTGTGTGTGTGTGTGTTCCTGTGTGTGTGTGTGTGTTCCTGTGTGTGTGTGTGTGTGTGTGTGTGTGTGTGTGTGTGTTCCTGTGTGTGTGTGTGTGTTCCTGTGTGTGTGTGTGTGTGTGTGTGTGTGTGTGTGTGTGTTCCTGTGTGTGTGTGTGTGTTCCTGTGTGTGTGTGTGTGTGTGTTCCTGTGTGTTCCTGTGTGTGTGTGTGTGTGTGTGTGTGTTCCTGTGTGTGTGTGTGTGTTCCTGTGTGTGTGTGTGTGTGTGTGTATGTATGTGTGTGTGTTACCTGATCTCATACTGCAGCACCTCAGTGAACACCTGTGTGTGTGTGTGTGTGTTCCTGTGTGTGTGTGTGTGTGTGTGTGTGTGTTCCTGTGTGTGTGTGTGTGTGTGTGTGTATGTTACCTGATCTCATACTGCAGTGCTTCGGTGAACAGCTGCAGCAGCAGGAAGGCTTCTCTGCGGTCGGAGCCGTAGTTAAACAGACTGAACACCAACATCTCCATGAAGGAGGTGGAGCGACTCTGAGGCATCAGGAAGATCAGCTGAGCCAGGTACAGAGGCTGAGTCTGAATACAGACACAAACAACAACAACAACGACACAGTTTAATATCTGTCCTGAACAGAAACCTTGTTCACAAAACTCTGTAGCAAAAGTTTGAAGACAAAACAGCTGCACACGTTCCCTTCATAAATCACATGAACACATTTAACCCTTTCTGAATACAGACACACAAACTGTTTAGCAGCAGTGTCACAAACAGACAGTGTGAGAGGCTGATGACTGTCAGACATGGAGGTGGATGCACGGGAGCCACTGCAGAGTCTGAGCGCGCTCCGTGCACCTGCTGCACCTGCTGCACCTCAAATGATACTTCAAGATTTTATTATGAATAGTCCACTGCACTGTTCTCCAAATCAATCAAGATTTAATTAGTAAATGTGGTTGATGGGAAGGTGAATCAGGATTTATTTAGGAACACACTGAACATCTCTGTAATGTGTGCACAGGATCTCAGAAACATGTCAAATAGATCCTGTAGAAGCATTTTCATGTTGAACATCAGTCATCAAATGTCACTAAAATAAAGCTTGTGAAATGTGTTCCAGTTTGAACAGACAGCTGATGACTGAGCTGTTATCAGCTGCTGAAACCCACTTTCACAAATCTCCATGAAATCCTCATGTTTCATTCTGAGCGGCATGACGGCAGAGGACTGACCAGGGACCGCTAGAGACGGCGTGATCTGCCTACAGCTGATCTCTGTTAGCGTGGTGCCAGCGTTACGTTTCTTTTACAGCATCATGTGTTTGAGATTTGTATGAAATGATGCATTTCAAGGACAGAAACCAGGAGTCTGATGATTGAAAGTATTTCCTGCTGCTTAACAAACGACAAACACTTTCACACGTCTGTGTCTCACCTGCAGCAGGTAGAACAGGTGTTGGTAAGCCTCCAGTCTCTCTCTCCTCTCTCTGCTCAGAGCTTTCAGGCCTTTACTTCTCTCCAGGTCCATCATGTCTGACAGCTGCTCCTTGTTCTTCTTCGTCAGTTTCTTACAGTGAGACACCACTTCCTGTACGGACAGACAAACACTCGTTAACGTTAACGAGGACACACCGCAGACATGACAAACGCTACAAAGAACGCCAACCTAACGAGGCAGTTTCTATAGAGTTTGTGTTTTTCCATGTGAGCGTGTGCATTTGTGCGAGGCGTCTCTGCGTGTCCAGACCTGCAGCGTGGCTCTGTTCCGGACCAGCAGGCCGATCTTCAGGTCCATCAGGTCCAGGTCTGCTTCCAGCTGCCGGTTGAAGCGGATGCTTCTCACCACCTCCTCCCTCTGACGCAGAAGCTCCGCCTCCTCTCTGATGTCACCGTCGCCCAGTTCGAGCAGATGAACGAACTTCCTGACCACAGGCAGCGGGGGCGTGTCCGAGTGCACTGGGACAGGTGAGGGAGGAGGGGGAGGAGCTTATTAATGACTCACAGTACCTGATATTTTGCACCAGAGTAGTACGCAGGATCATTTCAAAAACTAAATCTTAATGATGTCAGCAACAGTCCAACCAATCAGATGCAGCGTCTCTCAGTGAACTTACCCAGCATCCTGTACTGGTCCCGGGCCCTGTTGGCTCTGAAGAAGGCCTGGATCTTTATGATGGCGCCCACCTGTGGACAAAGACAGTTACTACACGCTGACAACATGGAGACTTTCATTAAAGGTTCACAACAAAACAAAAAAGATCTGAGTTACATTTATCTTCAGTGAGACTTCTGAACAGAACTGATGTGTTAAAAGTCTCAGTTTAGACATTTAAACAGAGAAACTCGTTTGCATTTTGTCCAGAACTCACAAACCAACGCGAGGCAACGTACTGTTGTGACTATATGATCATTAATGAACTCACTGTATACGCTGGTTTTAGTGATACTACCACCAGTTTCAGCTGTATCAAATGTTTTTACTGACTATGTTGTTGTTGTTGTTATTATTGATATTATTCGTTTTTATTGTTGTTGATTCATTGCATTATGCTGTATTGTTTATTGCGTGGACTCCAGGAAGAGTAGCAGTGGATCCAAACTAATAGATGAATAAATAAATAAGAGGACAGAGACGGCAGCACGACTCACGTTACGTCTGAAGAAACTCAGTCGAGCTCGATATTTTCTCCTCGCCGACCACATCCTCACAAACGACTGAATCTGATGACACAATAATTAATGATGATAAAACATCTGATTGACAGCAAGATAACAACCTGACAGACGATAAGACGTGTGGACAGATACTAAACATCAATATTCTGGTCTGTCTGTTGTTTAGCAGGACGCCGTGGTGAACATGCAGCATCATTTTAGACATTTAGTGAACTAACTGATGAATGAAATCATGTATAAATCATGTTATTATCTGCAGTTTGAGTCATAATGAGTTGTTAGTTACTTTGACCACAGCTCTCCAGTTCATGTAGAGAAACTCCAGCCGACGCCTGAACGCCCTCTGCTGGACAAACCTCCTCCACTGAGACTGAACACACACAAAACCAGTATTACTGTTAATGCTCAGATTAAATATTCAGCTCCATCAGAGTCAGCCGCTCCGCTGAAACACAACAATATAATAATTACAACAACCACGAATGAGAGCAGATGATGGCAAAGGAGAGCAGAGAGGAAATTATCAATGTGGAAGGAGATTAAAGGTGGGGTCCTCTCTCACCTGGATGACGATGGCGGCAGGTGTGTGGCTGTGCAGGTAACGTCGTCGAGCCTCCAGCTTCTGTCTGATCAGGAAACCTCGACTGACGGCCTGCAGGCGAGTGACGAGGGCTTCGCTGCTCCTCCAGAGGACGTTACGACTGTACGAGCCCGAAACGCTGCCGACGACTTCCTGCAGGGAGGAAGAGTCACATGACATCACTGCTGCTGACCAATCACAGACACGGGGACAAATGTCTCCGTTGTTTTTCTTGTTCTTCTGTGTAATTTTCTAGATATAGACGCACCTGTCCAGGTGAACAGAGTTGTTTTTTTTAATAATCTCTGATCTGATCTCTCGTGTATATCTGACCTCTGACCTTCAGGTGTAAGTCAGGTGTCAGGTGTGTCTCACCTGGATCTCCTGTTGGTCCAGGAACACACTGTTGTGGACGAATTTGGGAGGTTTTTCCCAGCTGCCCTCCAGTCTGGTCAGGTGAAAGAAGTAGAACGAGCCGTCCTCCAGCTGGACTCGAACCCACGGACTCCTGTTGTCTCCTGGACACACAGAGGAACCAGCAGGCTGGCTGTGATTGGTTGAAACTCTGACAGCGACTGGTCTGTAATCTGACAGCGGCTGGTCTGTAATCTGAGAGCGACTGGTCTGTAATCTGACAGCGACTGGTCGGGACTCTGACAGCGACTGGTCGGGACTCTGACAGCGACTGGTCGGGACTCTGACAGCGACTGGTCGGGACTCTGGCAGCGACTGGTCTGTAATCTGACAGCGACTGGTCGGGACTCTGGCAGCGACTGGTCGGTAATCTGACAGCGACTGGTCGGTAATCTGACAGCGACTGGTCTGTAATCTGACAGCGACTGGTCGGGACTCTGACAGCGACTGGTCGGGACTCTGACAGCGACTGGTCGGGACTCTGGCAGCGACTGGTCGGTAATCTGACAGCGACTGGTCGGTAATCTGACAGCGACTGGTCTGTAATCTGACAGCGACTGGTCGGTAATCTGACAGCGACTGGTCGGTAATCTGACAGCGACTGGTCGGGACTCTGACAGCGACTGGTCGGTAAATCTGACAGCGACTGGTCGGTAATCTGACAGCGACTGGTCTGTAATCTGACAGCGACTGGTCGGTAATCTGACAGCGACTGGTCGGGACTCTGACAGCGACTGGTCTGTAATCTGACAGCGACTGGTCGGTAATCTGACAGCGACTGGTCGGGACTCTGACAGCGACTGGTCGGTAAATCTGACAGCGACTGGTCTGTAATCTGACAGCGACTGGTCGGTAATCTGACAGCGACTGGTCGGGACTCTGACAGCGGCTGGTCTGTAATCTGACAGCGACTGGTCGGTAATCTGACAGCGACTGGTCGGGACTCTGACAGCGACTGGTCTGTAATCTGACAGCGACTGGTCGGTAATCTGACAGCGACCGGTCGGGACTCTGACAGCGACTGGTCGGTAAATCTGACAGCGACTGGTCGGTAATCTGACAGCGACCGGTCGGGACTCTGACAGCGACTGGTCGGGACTCTGACAGCGACTGGTCTGTAATCTGACAGCGACCGGTCGGGACTCTGACAGCGACCGGTCTGTAATCTGACAGCGACTGGTCGGGACTCTGACAGCGACTGGTCGGGACTCTGACAGCGACTGGTCGGGACTCTGACAGCGACTGGTCTGTAATCTGACAGCGACTGGTCGGGACTCTGACAGCGACCGGTCGGGACTCTGACAGCGACCGGTCGGGACTCTGACAGCGACTGGTCGGTAATCTGACAGCGACTGGTCTGTAATCTGACAGCGACTGGTCGGGACTCTGACAGCGACCGGTCGGGACTCTGACAGCGACTGGTCGGGACTCTGACAGTGATGTTAGGAGTCAGTCTCACCTCTGCGTATCTTGTCTCTGATCAGAGCGTTCAGCTCCTGCTGATACTCTGCAGCACAGTGTGAAATGACTCCCTGCAGCGCCACCTCTGGTAGAGACAGAACACGCAGAGTCTGCTTCACCTTGTTTTCCTTCACGGCCTGGTTCACTGCTGCCACAGACAGACACACTGCAGGAGGAGACACATCAGTACATCAATACACAGATAATCCATCAATACACAGATAATCCATCAATACACAGATAATCCATCAGTGTACTAGTGTGTGCAAGCTGCTGCTGCTTTGATATTCTGCCTGAAGGCTTTTTCAAACTTGTTTCTAACTTCATGGCCTCAGATCTTCTACAGATTGTCAACACATCTCTTCTCTCAGGTCCTGAAAACTGCTCTCTGCCCTCTGAGTCCTACTGAAAGGACAGAGACTACTTTGTGTCTATAGGAAAATACACATCACCAGGGGACTGTGGTCCAATACAAGCAGTAAGAGCATTGAACAAATCAATGATTGGATGTACCAGAATTTTCTTCAATTAAACAAAGACAAACCTGTAAGTAATTGTTTTTGGAGCTGAGGAAGAACGATTAAAAGTCAGCACTCAGCTTCAATCAATAATGTTAAAAACTACAAACTAAGCCAGTAATCTTGGTGTCGTCATGGACTCAGACCTGAACTTCAACAGTCACATTATATATAATCAAGGATTAAAGGACGAATGTCTCAGCAGGATTTGGAGAAACTTAAACTGCATTTATCTTCAGTAGACTTGACTACTGTAACGCCGTCTTCACAGGTCTCCCTAAAAACTCCATCAGACAGCTGCAGCTGATCCAGACGTTGCTGCTCGAGTCCTCACTCTTTACTTGTGTTGATGCCTTTCATGCTGTGTGTAAAGCACGTTGAGTTGCCTTGTTGTTGGAATGTGCTGTACTAATAAACTGGTCTCGCCATGAGTAAAATTAATAATCGCTGACTCACACTTCAGAGCTTTCTGACTCTGCTGATTGGCTGTCTTCACTGCCTCCTGGATGTCAGCCAACCAGAGCTCAGCTCCTGGGTCTCTGCTCACCTGATTGGATGGTGGAAGGAAAAATTACTTCAATTTAAAAACATGATACAGATTAAAGATTAATTATCAGAGTTCAGATTCTTTCTGATTCTTTCAATCTCAGTTGTTGGTTTGAATCCTGAGTGACTGAGCCAGTCTGGTCACCTGTCTGGTCACGTGTCTGGTCACTTGTCTGGTCACCGGTTTAGTTACCTGTCTGGTTACCTGTCTGGTCACCTGTGTGGTTACCTGTCTGGTTACCTGCGTGGTTACCTGTGTGGTTACCTGTCTGGTCACTTGTCTGGTCACCTGTGTGGTCACCTGTGTGGTCACCTGTGTGGTTACCTGTTTAGTTACCTGCCTGGTCACCTGTGTGGTCACCTGTGTGGTCACCTGTGTGGTTACCTGCCTGGTCACCTGTTTAGTTACCTGCCTGGTCACCTGTCTGGTTACCTGTGTGGTTACCTGTCTGGTCACCTGTGTGGTCACCTGTGTGGTCACCTGTGTGGTTACCTGTGTGGTTACCTGAGCTTTGTGCAGCCTGGCTCTGGTCAGCAGGGTGTGGTATCTGCAGGTGTTGGCAGGTATGACCTCCTCCAGACCACTAGAGGGCAGCAGCAGAGCAGACAGCAGCTTCTGAGCGTCTCCTCTGATCAGAGCCTCGTTAATCAGACTGACAGCCAGGATCTCTAGAGGTCAGAGGTCACAGAGGGGTCACATGATCACTTTACGTCAGTATAACGTTACACAGAACACCTGTCCCAGTTAGAATAAACCAATCAGGTCAGTGATGCTCTGTAAATACATGCAGACTTAAAGGAGCAGTACAACATTTAATAAACCCTCTTGTTCTGTCTGTAGTCACATGTTAAAGAGGTTTGGTCTCATTTTCACCTGAGTGCCAGTCAGAACTTAGTCTGACAACATTTTATTTAGTATCCGAACTGTACAAAACCCTCCGAAAACATAATATACACACAATGAGATTAACCTCAGCAGGCCTCACCTAACTGGTTTTAACTATTCCACTTTACACCTCATGAACTCCTGATGAAGTCGGAGGCAGAACCAGTTGGAGACGCCACGAGGCGGCCAGATGTTGGACCACCTGCAGCCAAAGCTAAACCAGGACCGCTCTTAACTGGACTGGACTGTTCGTCAGCACAACTTCCCAGTCCTGTTGAATCTGCTATCATGTCAGTATTAAACAAACCGGACGCTATATTTCCTCTAAGAGAACAAAGAACTGCACTTAAAGCTTTAGTTGATAAATATGTGTTTGCTTTACTTTCGACAGGATTTGGTAAACCGCTCAGCGCTACGTCACACGTTTTGTTGCTCCGGTTGGTTGTAGATCTATTCAGGTGCGTCCAGATGCATTATGGTCTGTTCCTGTTAATAACGCCCCGTTCATGGCGATGTCCAGCTAACGCAGACTGAGCGCCGGGGGAAACCGCCAGCCCAGCGTTAAATTCATGTTCGTGTTTCCAAGACTTCTGAGACAAACTGCTGAGCGACGAGTTAATGAATGAATGAGTGTGAGCTAACAGGACACACATGTAGTTAGCGTGTGATGTGCGTGTGATGTGTTTTACATACGCTGGTGTTCATCCTGCGCTGAGTTGTTCACAGAGTTGATTCCCTCCTGCAGCTGATTCCAGGTCAGCAGATCTCTGCCGACCTGCTGCTTCACACCAACCAGAGACTCAAAGTACCTGAACACATCATCATCATCATCATCATCATGTATAAGCAGACAGGAAGCAGACAGACAGGTGTGAGGAAGCGTACCTGTCCAGCAGGCTGTGGTCTACATCAGCGAGGCCTGCAGATGGACTGACCAATGAGGAGCTGAACTGCTGCAGGTTTCCCGCCTCCATCGCCTGGTTGATGAGAGCGACAGCTGACAGCATCTCCACGGCAACGAACAGCTCCTCCTGCTGCAGCTCCCCCTGCAGGAGACACCGGGACATTAACACATAAAACCTTTAAAGGAGCGGTTATCGCTGCAGCAGGTGTGTCGGCGTACCTGAGCCGTCTGTCTCTGCAGCAGCTGCAGCTCTCTGTGATACAGACTCGCAGCAAACGGGAACACTTCAGGCAGCTGGAGGTCAGAGGTCATCAGACAGCTGACGGTGTGTCTGGGGTCACTGCCGCGCAACGACACGTTCACACACTGCACTGCTGCCTGCACTGAAACACACACACACACACACACACACACACACACACACACACACACACACACACACACACACACACACACACACACACACACACACACACGTGAGTACAGAGGAGGTCAGAGGTCAGCAGGTGTGTTCGGTTCAGGTGAAACAGGAAGTGACTTACTGTTTCGGGCACTCTGTGCTTCCTGGTTGGCGAAGGTCACGCTCTCCTGCAGCTCATCAGGCTCCAGAGGATCCACAGAGCCCTGATCCTGAGGTCACATGACCACATCATGACATCACTCTTTATCTTTACACACAGAACAACTTTCTTTTCTATTCTGCAGATTATTTCCTCAGTTAATCAATCCATCTATAAAGTTCTCAGAGTCCGAGGAGACGTCTAGAAATATATATGACATCATATACGACAATCCAGTAAAGATCCAGTAAAGATCCAGTAAAGATCCAGTAAAGATCCAGTAAAGATCCAGTAAAGATCCAGTGTAGAACGTCTCCCGACGGCCACAAACACAAACAACTGATGTTACTGTCTACAGCAGGACGGAGACAATATTCAACACCTGAACAGACGGAAGAAAACATTTTAACTTCTGAGAGACGAGATATGATCCTGTTAAGAAGCAGCATGTGTGTGTGTTAGTGTGTGTGTATGTGTGTGTTAGTGTGTGTGTATGTGTGTGTGTGTGTGAGTGTGAGTGTGTGTCTGTGTGTGTGTGAGTGTCTGTGTGTGTGTGTGTGTGAGTGAGTGAGTGAGTGTGTGTGTGTGTGTGTGTGAGTGTGTGTGTGTGTGTTATAGTGTGTATGTGTGTGTGTGTGTGTGTGTGAGTGTGTGTGTGTGTTAGTGAGTGTATGTGTGTTAGTGTGTGTGTGTGTGTGTTAGTGTGTGTGTGTGTGTGTGTGTTAGTGTGTGTGTGTGTGTGTGTGTGAGTGAGTGTGTGAGTGTGTGTGTTAGTGTGTGTGTGTGTTAGTGTGTGTGTGTGTGTGTGTGTGTGTTAGTGAGTGTATGTGTGTTAGTGTGTGTGTGTGTGTGTGTGTGTGTGTTAGTGAGTGTATGTGTGTTAGTGTGTGTGTGTGTTAGTGAGTGTATGTGTGTTAGTGTGTGTGTGTGTGTGTGTGTTAGTGAGTGTATGTGTGTTAGTGTGTGTGTGTGTGTGTGTGTGTGTGTGTGTGTGTTAGTGTGTGTGTGTGTGTGTGTGTGTGAGTGAGTGTGAGTGTGTGTGTTAGTGTGTGTGTGTGTGTGTGTGTGAGTGAGTGTGAGTGTGTGTGTTAGTGTGTGTGTGTGTGTGTGTGTGAGTGAGTGTGAGTGTGTGTGTTAGTGTGTGTGTATGTGTGAGTGTGTGTGTGTGTGTGTGTTTACCAGGGCCTTCTGCTGGCGGTCAGCTGACAGCTGGTCCAGGTACCAGGGCCCGTTGTCAGTACGGAGGCCCCTGAGGGCCAAACATGGCAGCTGCAGAGCGGCGAGCAGAGAGAGTTCATCTGCTGCGTCCAGAGCTTCATCAACCTGCTCCACCGCTGATCGCACTGATGATCCAACATGTCAGATTAATAACATGTTATATTAACGAAGAAAAATTAACACGACTAATTGAATATAAACAGACACACGACACCACTGACATCACATCCTGTTACAGAGACGGAACATTTAACTGGCATTAAATGAACTGCATTAAACTGGTTTAATCCTATTTATCAGATTTCAGTTTGTACATGTTAATGATGAATCCACAAGGTTCTGGACTTGGACCAATTCTGTTCACCTTGTATATGCTTCCTTTAGGTAATATTATCAGGAACGTCAGGGTGTTTCTCACATACTGTTGTTGTAACGTACAACATACTCATTGTGAACATCACGTTAGTGTCACCAGCAGGACATTAAGTCTCTTATAAACAAATGAAAACTCTTCTTCTTCTTCTCACCGTTGACGATGTTGACGTTGTCCTGGATCTCTCTCTGAGTCAGATACTCTTCATAGATGTCCTTCTCCTCTTGACCTCTGACCCTGCTGGCGGCCCGCTCTGCCTTCCTTCTCCTCGCCTGACACAGCATCTCCTGATAGACGCTCATCAGCGCCTCCTGCAGGTCGCTCAGCATGGCGTTGGGGTTCCTCAGAGCCTCCGCCGTGACGCTCACGTGACCTCTGGCCACCGCCTCGTTGATGGCGATCACCGCCGCGTGGACTGATGGGTGGAGAGAGGAGGAAATCAGATGAAGAGTGGACACTCCGCACACCATCTGCTGTGCGACATCACAGCCAATCAGATCGTCTCTGTACCTGCGGCCTCGTCCACTGACAGCTCATTGGCCAGGATGCCTCCGATCTTGTTGAAGGCGGGCATCTGGATTCCATATTTATCCAGCTCCAGCTTCATGTGGTTGATCTCCTCCTCTGAACACAAACACACTCACAGTCACTGACTGAAGCATCACAGTCTGTTACCTAGCAACCAACCTGTCAGCCATTTACCTGTGAACTTCACCTTGCCATACAGGTCATGGATCTGTGGAGCCACGCCCAGTCGGTACAGGTACAGGCTGCAGACAGACAGACAGGCAGAGAGAGAGACAGACAGTCAGACAGACAGTCAGACAGACAGACAGGCAGAGAGAGAGAGACAGACAGAGAGAGAGACAGACAGACAGTCAGTCAGACAGACAGACAGAGAGAGAGACAGACAGAGAGAGAGACAGACAGACAGTCAGTCAGACAGACAGACAGACAGACAGACAGGTGAACACCTGAGTGCGTGGATGCAGTAAACGGCTCTCGGCATGTTCTTCTTGTCGTAGACGTCTGTAGTTTCAGGTTGGAAGATCTGACGACAACAACAACAACAACAACAACAACAACAACAACATGTGATTAGTTTCTGAACACACACCGATCAGCTGATCAATACTCTGATCTATCAGTAATCACTGACCGCTGGCAGTCCGAGTGTCGTCATGGCGTTCCTCCAGTGGTTGATGTTGTCAGTGTGACGGAACTGAAGACCTACCGCCTGATCAGATCAATACAGCCGATTAGTGATTATTGACAGTTTAACTTTCTGTTACAGATATTATTACTGATCACTGGTGTCACTGGTTCTCCTGGTTTACACTGGTTCTCCTGTATTAAACTGATTTACACTGGTTTTAATTTGTTAAAGTGCTTAGTCTGGTTGAAACCAGTTTAAACTGCTTCTCCTGCTCTGAACCAGTTGAAACCAGTTGGTTTACACTGGGTTCAGTGACCTGGTAGCGCTGCTGGTCCGGGTCAAAGATCTTCTTCAGAGGGACGACTGTGGGAGCGAATCGATGACCCAGTTTAGCCAGAATGACTCCGTTCCTCAGCGCCTCCTCCAGCTCAGTGGGAGCAGGAAGCTCCTCCCCCAGACACGCCTCCATCCACCTGAGGAGGAAAACAACGCTGTGATGTCATAACCGGGTCGATCTAAAGGACCAGTGTCTGGTTTGTCCGTTCTGAGCTTCTGTACAAACATGGCGGCTCGGTAGAAGAAGAGCTGATCCCTCTGCAGATATAAAGCTTCATTCTAATGTAACGAAAACACAACGATTATTATTTTCAGGTGATTATACAATAATTAAAATATACTGATGAATATTTTATTCCAGTTCTGCCGAGTCTGTTCTGATCGATGCTGTTAAACTCTGAACGTATGAAGAGAAGAAGCTGGTTCCTGTTGTTCAGTTTGGAAAAGAGCTTAAAGAAAACAACACTGTTGACATGTTTGTTAAATAATGAACCAGTTCAATGTGGATCTGATCTGAAACTCTGACTGACCTCTTGGCCTCCTCCAACCTGCACAGATACTGATAGGCCACGTTCTGGATCCTCTGCTCATCCATCTGCTCTGCTGTCAGACGCTCATCTGTACAACACACACACACACACACACACAGATAGATCACACACACACACACACACACACACACACACACACACACACACACACACAGACACACACACACACAGAGACAGATCACACAAACACACAAACACACACACACACACACACACGCACACACACACACACACAGAGACAGATCACACAAACACACAAACACACACACACACACACACACACACACACACACACACACACACAGAGACAGATCACACACAGATCACACTTCCAGTCGGAGTAAACAGCCCTCCAGGTATTCAGGTACATGTCATTAAGGACAATGCAGCATCGTTTTTGCACCAAAAGAATATTCAGTCTAATATAATAAGAAAAGCTGCTGATTCTTATATTTGAGAAGCTGGAAACATCAAATTTTGGGCATTTTTGTCTGACAAATGACCTAAACGATTAATTGATTATCAAAATAGTTGTGATTAATATTCTGTTGATGAACTAATAGATGAATGGACTGATCATTGCAGCTGTAACTGACTGAACTACTGCAGACATGTTTCACTGAACAACAACTCCTGATTACTTATTTTATTTTCCTCACTTTCTGTATTGGTCCAGAGTTTAACAACAGGAAAATATATTTAAACTTTTTTGAGAAGAACTTCTGTAATTGTGGCATAAAATTTTTTTTTTCAAGTGTCACAACGCAGAATGAGATCGATGCCAATATCCAGCCCTGAACACTGTCATATTTCTATTTTTAAAAATGTAATATTTTTTTTTACAAAAAGTGTAACATTTATTAGTTAATGTGTCATATTTCTATAAAAGTGTCATATTTTAGCACTAAAATGTCAAAAAAAAATCAATCAAAAGTGATCATTTAAAGTGTTTTAATACATTAACAATACACAACTGACCATTAACTGATTTTGTTAAACTTCCATTAAAAACTTTACATTTTAAGTATCTCAGATGTTCCTTTTATCTTATAAGTTGACAGAAAAACATTGAAAACTTTTGTTCAACTGTCCCCTCATTAAACCATCTTAACTCTTCCTTTTAGAGACAGCAGTTAAGAGATAAAACAGAAAGTGCTTCACGTTTACATCACGAGAAAAGATGAAAACATGTTTATATCAGCGAAATATTTTTATAAAAGTGAAGAAGATCAGAAACTTCAGTTTGACTCACATCGACTCTGAGCAGCTGAATCCGCCATGTTGGCTGTTCGCTCCGTCTATGCGTCTTCCCGCCGGTTAACTTTCTGTTTCTGCTCTCGGTGAATAAAACTTCTAAAAAAAGTTCAAAAAGTTTAAATTCAGACCGTAAAAAGTCGTAAAAGAAAGTCGCGTCTCAGTCTGAATCCCATCGACACAAACTGCTGCTATGGGCTGTTTCCTGTTTGAAGTTTGAAAGCTCCCGCCGCTCTCTGATTGGTCTAACGATCAGAAGCCTCTCCTATTGGCTGATACTTCGGCGCGTTGGATTGTGGTCTATGTAGTTGCCTATTACAGTAAAATAAACGTCAAAGATAACGTTTTGTGTGAAAGAACTGCTTCAGAAAACATAAAATGTTAAACTTAATCACCTTAAATTAGTTTGTAGTTCAGTCTGAATTTAATACTGTTTAAACTCCCACTCTCCCAGGTTACCATAGCAACGGAGTCAAACAACTTTAGCCAGTAGTACCTTTAGCCGCTTCACTCATTAAAGTCAAAAGAATTTTACTTTATAAGAGACAGAGAACAGTTAGTTACACATTCAGGTTACCTGTCAGTTAGGTTCACATTTAATAGCGTGTCTTCATCATCATCATCATCTTCACCTGGAAACGGTGAGTGTTTGTGTTCACTTTTAGCTAGCAGCAGGTTAGCAGCTAGTTACACTAGTAACCACAGCAGCTGTAGTAATTGAAGTATTAGTAGTACTAGTCGTTTTAAAATTAAAAATAGCTTTAAAATAGCTTTATGTAAAGATAGTATCAGCAGTGGTGGAAAGTAACTAAATACATTTACTCAAGTACTGTATTTAAGTACAGTTTAGAGGTACTTGTACTGTACTTGAGTATTTCCATGTGATGCTACTTTCTACATTTCAGAGGGAAATATTGTACTTTCTACTCCACTACATTTATTTGACAGCTTTAGTTACTTTTCAGATGAAGATTTGACACAATGGATAATATAACAAGCTTTTAAAATACAACACATTGTTAAAGGTGAAACCAGTGGTTTCCAACCTTTTTGTCTTTTGACGTCTTACAAAAAGCAGTGTGTAGTCGGGGTCACATTTCACATGTCTATGAGTTGTTAACAGCTCCACCAAATAGTGATTTTTCCCTCTAAACTTCTCACATGCTTTCATTTCAATAAATGTTCAAATGATCCAATATTTCAGCAAAAATCAAAGATTAGAGAAAAAGTCCAAAAACTGAAAACAGATTTGTGTATCAGAACTTTG
Source organism: Thunnus thynnus (assembly GCF_963924715.1). Taxonomy (NCBI): domain Eukaryota; kingdom Metazoa; phylum Chordata; class Actinopteri; order Scombriformes; family Scombridae; genus Thunnus; species Thunnus thynnus. The sequence goes on along the minus strand of NC_089526.1, from coordinate 745,095 downwards.
TTTTTTCTTCTTTCCTCTCCCATTAATCATCTCACGACCCCTCAGATTTATCTGCTGACCCTTTGGAGGGGCCCGACCCCTAGGTTGGGAACCACTGGACTAAACTAGCTAACTGTATATAAAGTAGTGTAAACTAGCTCCACCTCCAGCAGCTACAACAGTAACATGCTGCTCTAACACTGATGCTTCACTATTAATAATCTAATGATGTCATATATAATAATATATCAGTCAGAGGGACCAAACCACTACTTTTACTGCAATACTTTAACTACATCAAGCTCATAATACTTATGTACTTTTACTGCAATACTTTAACTACATCAAGCTCATAATACTTATGTACTTTTACTGCAATACTTTAACTACATCAAGCTCATAATACTTATGTACTTTTACTGCAATACTTTAACTACATCAAGCTCATAATACTTATGTACTTTTACTGCAATACTTTAACTACATCAAGCTCATAATACTTATGTACTTTTACTGCAATACTTTAACTACATCAAGCTCATAATACTTATGTACTTTTACTGCAATACTTTAACTACATCAAGCTCATAATACTTATGTACTTTTACTGCAATACTTTAACTACATCAAGCTCATAATACTTATGTACTTTTACTGTAGGAGGATTTTTCATGCAGGACTTTTACTTGTAACGGAGTATTTTTACACTGCTGTGTTGGTACTTTTACTGCAGTAAAGTATCTGAGTACTTCTTCATCTCCTGCACATGAACATGTCAACATGTTTTTCTAAACTGGTCATGTGTTCATGTCTCCAGCAGAGGGAGCTGTTAACTCAAACTTTAGCTCCACTAACTGAGACGTTCATCTCCTGCAGAGCATCACTTCACTTATTCCTGACCTTCACTGGGCCATTTAGTAGCGGCTCTTCATATCACATGGTCTTCATCAGCAGATTGAATAATACTGAACTGTTGTTTTGTCAGTGTATCATCTTTATATTTCATGATATAAACATCTGAAATAGTTGGATTTAACTATTTAAAGTTTACTGTTGGTCAGACTCGACTCTGGACACCAAAGATTTATCTTTATATTTAACATTTCAAGAAATAAATCACTAATCAATCAAAACAATCTACTGATTGATTGTTAACGACAGGTCTTTTTATCATCTCTGTCTCTTCAGACGGCGTCCAGGTGAGTCGTCCTGCAGGTCCAACATGGCGTCTGATGCGAGCCCTGCAGGTGAGGAGGAGCAGGTGAGGAAGAAGAGGAGGAAGAGGAGGGAGGGGAGGAGGAAGGCTGCGGATCTCTCTGAGGATCAGACGGCAGACATCGAGGAGTTAACATGTCGGGGACACCGAGCTCTGCAGGAGGGACGGACAGAAGACGCTCTGAGCTGCTTCAAGAACGCTCTGAAGGCTGCAGAGGAGGTGAGACACCTGAGGTCAAAGGTCAAAGAGATCAAATTGACACTGTCGATTAAAACTCAACAGACTGAAGCAGTTTGTGACCTCAGCTCTCTCAACACAAACATGATAAAATAAATGAAATAATGTTCATGTTTCATCATCATGTTTGTGTCGAGGTCAGAGGTCACATGTCAGGAAGCTGTTTATTATTTCTGGTCTTTGTGCTGCAGGTTCTGGATTAGTTCGTCACTTTGATGGAACGAGTCATAGAAACGCAGCAGGAAGCTTTGGTCTTGTGTTTTGGTTGATTATAGATGTATTTCAGTATGAATACATGTTAGTGTTGGAACAGAAACTGAAGAGTTTGGCAGTGAGGATGTAAACATGTCAAATGTTTTGAGGACATTTGAAGGCTGTAGTCACTGAACGCTTTCTGTGTGAAGAGTTTGAACATGATGACTCAGTATTGATCCCTGCAGGGAACCAATCAGAAACAACAACATACATGTCATTATGTCATTAATTTCCCATCATGCTCTGCTCTGATGTCAGCTGCAGGACTCTCGGGTCCTGGCGGTCTGCTCCTTTAATCTGGGTGCAGCCTACGTGGAGGCGGGCAGACCTCAGAAGGGTCTGGACTTCCTGCGGAGAGCTCAGCCCGGTCCGAAGGCCCAGCGCCTCCCGGACCTCCAGTTCAACCTGGCCTTGGCCCACAATGCACTGGGGCAGAGCCGAGAGGCTGCCGCCTACTTCCTGCAGGCTGCTCAGCTGTACAGGTCGCAGGGAGACGGAGGCAGCGAAGGAGACGCCTGCATGGAGATGAGCCGCTGCTACAGCCGAGACCAGGTCAGAACCTGAAACTGACTCTGAATGTGCCAGGTGTCTGTCTGTGTGGTTGTTTGTGTATTGTGGAGGAAATACTGGAATATCTTTACTGGTTTCCAGTTAAAAACTCCTTATTTATCTTCTACTGGTCCTTTATGCAGCCCCTCAGTTCAGCCTCTGTCTGAAACAGGCCGTTTTAGCTCCTGTCTCTTTAAGGCCCCGCCTCCTGATGAGCCCACTCTGTTCTGATTGGTCAGCTTCAGGAAGCTTCCTCCGGCTCCGGAGGCTACGTAAACAAACTATAGTAGCAGGATTTCACTTCTTTTTCTCCTTCTTTACTCCAAATGTCAACTTCTCAAATCCATCCGTACATGTTGGAGCTGAACAACACATGGAAACACCTTAGCAACCACCTTAGCAACCACCTTAGCAACCAGTGTTACAAATTAAACAACGTGTTTGTGTGTGTGTGTGTGTGCGTGCGTGCGTGTGTGTGTGTGTGTGTGTGTGTGTGTGTGTGTGTGTGTGTGTGTGTGTGTGTGCGTGCGTGCATGTGTGCGTGTGTGTGTAGGACTGGTCTCTGGCGGTTCAGGGTTTCCTACGGGCAGCTGAGAGCTACAGAGTGGCAGCCATGTTGGATTCTGCAGCCAGCGCCCTCAAAGAGGCAGGAAGACACATGATCCAATCAGATCAGTTCAGCCAGGGTGACATCATTGGCGTGCTGACAGAGTGTCTGACTTTGACGGACAGCGTCACTGATCCAAGGACTTTGGGTAATCACCTTTAATGAACCAATAACCTGATTGATTGATTGATTGATTGATTGATTGATTGATTGATTGATGACTCACTCTGCTGCCGTGCAGGTGAGCTGTACCTGTCAGTGGGCGTGTCTTACTGCCGGCTCAGGTGCTTCAAGGAGGCGGTGGCGTGTTTCCAGCAGGCTCTGGGCCCCGCCTCTCAGCAGCCCCCACTGCTGGCCAACGTGCTGCACAACCTGGGGGCCGCCCTCAACTCTGTGGGCCGCTTCACTGCTGCGGCGGGCTACCACAGGCTAGCTGCCGGACTCTACGGTGAGATCAATCACATGATCAATCACACTGTCCTACTCCGCCAATCAGAACACTGCTCAGCTGCAGGTCGACAGAGGAGGAAGTCGTAGCTGTGTGTGTTCAGATATTCAGGCTGCATTCCAGAAATGTAGCATATAGCATGTAGCATATAACATGTAGCATGTGGCATATAGCATGTAGCATATAGCATATAGCATATAGCATGTAGCATATAGCATATAGCATATAGCATGTAGCATGTACCATATAACATATAGCATGTAGCATGCAAACAAAAGCAGAATCTGCAGTTTGCCAAAAATACCCGGAAAAGAACCAGATATTTATCAGTCAGGTGGTGTGTGTGTGTGTGTGTGTGTGTGTGTGTGTGTGTGTGTGTGTGTTTGTGTGTGTGTGTGTTTGTGTGTGTGTGTGTGTGTGTGTGTGTGTGTTTGTGTGTGTGTGTGTGTGTGTGTGTTTGTGTGTGTGTGTGTGTGTGTGTGTGTGTGTGTGTGTTTGTGTGTGTGTGTGTGTGTGTGTGTGTGTGTGTGTGTGTGTTTGTGTGTGTGTGTGTTTGTGTGTGTGTGTGTGTGTGTGTGTGTGTGTGTGGTGTATGTAGGCTCTCTGGGTTGCCGTGGCGACCAGGCTCGGTGTTTCAGTAACTTGGCGTTTGCCTGCAGTCAGCTGGGTGAGGAGGAGGAGGCAGCAGAGAGCTTCATCCACGCTCTGCAGGGCTTCAGAGACACCGGTACCTGACATCATCATCACACCTCCACCTGTTCTGCTGTTTCACTGACAGAATAAATCTAATCACAATAAATAAATAACAAACAAAAACCCGCCTCTGGACAACTGCAGTAACTGAAATATTGTCATTCCCTTGATCAGTGGTTTCCAACGTGAGGGTCAGGACCCCACAAAGGGTCGCGGGTTAATCTAAGGGGTCATGAGATGATGGGACAGGACAACAGAAAAAAACATTTCTGACACACAATTTTCTTTTTTTTCAAGCTTTCCTCCATTTTTTACTTTATTTATCATGAAAACTGTGTTTTATCTTCTCAAGTTATTCAAATAAAACAAAATAACTGGTAGACGTTGTGACGAGGGGTCCGAGGTAGACTGCTTTATTTTAAGGGAACCACAGCTCTAGATATAGCAGTATGTTAAACTACAATTATAAGAACATATGTACAGATACGCTCATTTATAATAACTAAAAGAAAAAAGAAAGCAAAACATTTCAGTCACAATCAAGTCTGTCTGAGAGTCCAGCAGTCAGGAGGAATGATTTCTAAAGAATGATCCTTTGATTGAATAACACAAATACTGACTGTTTGTTAATGTTTAATAATGATTATTGATCCACAGCTGCTAGAACTCCAGGACACGAACAGCACAGGTCACAGTTTTCATCAGACAGACAGGAAGATGATTCACTGTGACATTAAAAGCAAAAACACTGAAATATTCAGCAGGAAGTGAACGACGGTACAACTGTAACTGTCAGTTTAATGTCTCATGACAGTTTGATTTGTGTTCACTCAGTCTGTCTCTCTGCAGAGGACCACAGCGCTCAGGTGCAGGTGTGTGAGTCGTTAGCAGACTGTTACCTGAAGCAGAGGAAGCAGCAGAAAGCTATTCAGCTCTACAAGCAGGCTCTGACTGCTCTGTCTCACTGCAAGGTAACAACTCAGCTCACTGTCTGATTCATCTGGGTTTGGTTTATTTGTTTTTTGATCAGGCTGGAAAACCAAACAAAGGTACAATAAAACTGTGAAATTCAGTTTCCCTTGTTGTGCTCACACAGTTCTCCTGCAGAGGAAACGATTATTAACATTATTATTATTCACAGGATGTTTATTTCCACTGAACCCGATCAGATGCCGAACCTCCGCTAACATCACTCTAACTAACGTTTCAGGAGAGTTCTGGTTCTGTTCGGGATCGTCTGGTGGAGCGTCTGACTGCAGCTCTGCAGCAGAGTCTGACTGTCAGTCTGCAGGTCTGATCACATGACCCACAACACCACATCACACCTGCATCCAACCACATCACACCTGCATCCATTCACATCACACCTGCATCCATTCACATCACACCTGCATCCAACCACAACACCACATCACACCTGCACCCAACCACAACACCACATCACACCTGCACCCAACCACATCACCACATCACACCTGCACCCAACCACATCACACCTGCATCCAACCACATCACACCTGCATCCATTCACATCACACCTGCATCCATTCACATCACACCTGCATCCATTCACATCACACCTGCATCCAACCACAACACCACATCACACCTGCACCCAACCACAACACCACATCACACCTGCACCCAACCACATCACCACATCACACCTGCACCCAACCACAACACCACATCACACCTGCATCCAACCACAACACCACATCACACCTGCATCCAACCACATCACACCTGCATCCAACCACAACACACCTGCATCCAACCACATCACACCTGCATCCAACCACAACACCACATCACACCTGCATCCAACCACATCACACCTGCACCCAACCACATCACCACATCACACCTGCATCCATTCACATCACACCTGCATCCAACCACATCACCACATCACACCTGCATCCATTCACATCACACCTGCATCCAACCACATCACCACATCACACCTGCACCCAACCACAACACCACATCACACCTGCATCCAACCACAACACCACATCACACCTGCACCCAACCACAACACCACATCACACCTGCACCCAACCACATCACCACATCACACCTGCACCCAACCACAACACCACATCACACCTGCATCCAACCACAACACCACATCACACCTGCATCCAACCACAACACCACAACACCACATCACACCTGCATCCAACCACAACACCACAACACCACATCACACCTGCATCCAACCACAACACCACAACACCACATCACACCTGCATCCAACCACAACACCACAACACCACATCACACCTGCATCCAACCACAACACCACAACACCACATCACACCTGCATCCAACCACAACACCACATCACACCTGCATCCAACCACATCACCACATCACACCTGCACCCAACCACAACACCACATCACACCTGCATCCAACACATTATTTTAACTAATCACCTGTTCCTTTTTATTCAATCACACAGAGGCCACGCCCACTCAGGCCACCTGTCGGACAGCATGGCAGGTAACAGCCAATCAGCTCTGACATTAAGATGAGACTCACCTGAGCCAGATCATTATGATGATAATTTATTGATTTTGTTATTAATCAATAATCATGTTTCTGCTCCGCCCTCCACACAGGAAGTCTGACATCACACAGAGTCCAGGTAGAGCGTCCAATCAGCAACCAGACAGGAGGAGGGGGGAGGAGCCAGGTGAGTTACAGGTAGAAACAGACTGACCTCAGTGACTGACACAACATGGTGCTGTTTATGTTTTATACTTTAATCATTTGAATTATTAATAAGGAACTAAAACAACAACCAGATGTTGTGTTGCCATGGTAACAGCTGTTTGGGGTGTGAAACACTAACAGTCAGTGTGTGAACAGAACAGGAAGCAGCGGAGCATTGTGGGTCAGCAGGGGGCGGAGCCACTGAAGGACCAGAGTACACAGCACCTGAACTGCACAGGTAACACACACACACACACACACACACACACACACACACACACACATTAAGATCCAGTGAGAACAAACAGCTGAATGTTTGCGCCTCTTGTTTCCAGTTCAGACCAGCTGCAGCACAGTGAGTCACTGCGACCTGACACACCTGGTGAACACCTGGTGAACACCTGGTGAACACCTGGTGAACACCTGGTGAACACCTGGTTCTCCACAGTTCTCCGATGTTCTACTGAGGTCTCTTCAGTCCTGGAGGAGAACTCAGGAGAACCATTCTAATAATCAATATCACATCAGAACAATCAGACAGCTTTAATCTGACAGGAAGTGGATCTGATGACGTACTTGTGTGTTTTCAGGTGAGCTGTGGTCGGACAGACAGAACCCTCAGACTGACAGGTAACTGACACCTGTCAATCAAATCACAGAAAAACTTTATTAAATGTTTTCAGTAAACAACGAAGAACATTAACAGGAAGGAAAAAGACTCCTCACTCTGATTGGTCCTCATTGGTGGTTGTTTTCTTTCAGTGACACCTCATTGGCCCAGGAGGCAGAGGCTCCGCCCCCCGAGCCCCTCGTGTCCAGGTGGCGGTCTCGGTTCTGCTCGCTGATGTAGACTCTGCAGGTCACACAGACAGGATGACATCACAGCCTCCGCTAAAAATGATTCTGAATGGACTCAATGGACTCTGGAGCTTTTGACTGTATCACATAGTCTTCATCATGATTCTGATCTCTTGTCCATTAAACACACAGCAAAGTTATTACGTCTCTGCGATCTCTCTGTTTTCTCTCACCTGCTGATAATTCAGATAATGATTCGTTTAATTTCACTTCCTCATGTTTGATTATAAACTTCCTGTTTCTTCCACAGCAGCGTTACTGACGTAGAAGAAGAAACATCAGCAGCTGAAAACTTGATCTGGTTATTTTACTGTAATAAAAACTTTTAAATGTCAGACTTTAGTATTTGTCTTAAATTTGAAGTTATGTCCTGTGAGATAAAACAGACTCAGGTGTTTGTGGGTTTGAGCTGCACGCCGACGCTCGCTGACGTTCAGCGTGATGATGATGTTTACATTTCAGGATGCACGTTTAGGGCAGAACACAGGCGCCATCGAGAGGCGTGTTTCTGCTCGCCAACATCACGTCAAACCAACATCAAGTCTGTTTATCTCTCCCGCAGACTGTGCACACCAGAGACGTGACGTTTAGCCCTCCACTAACTTGTGCAGCTCTTCTAGACTTCCAAATATTATCGGACCAAATGGATCAAATTCTGATAATGAAATGATTCATTTCAGGTTGTGATGCTCAAAAAAATGTATCTGCTGATTTACAGACGTCTCTTTCACAAATCATCATGTGACAGCCGTGACATTGTAATCACACAGTTTGGCCGCCAGGTCACGGCGCCGCTCCTGCGGGCATGGTTACAGGCGTCACATGACTAATGCTAATTGTCTCCTGATTGGACAGTTTTGATCCTCACTCAGCTGATGACGTTATTAATCCAGTATTGATCATGTGACAATTAAAGGCTGCAGTGAATATGAGGACTCTGGTTTCCGTGGAAACATCAGGGTCAGCGCGGAAACAGTGATGCTTTAATTTGTGTCAGTAAAGGTCACACAGAGACGACTGACTGCTAATTAGAGTCAAAAACTGTTAATGAGGGAGGTGAAGTCTGCAGAGGCACAGACAGAAACACAGACAGAAACACAGATCCAGGCAGATAAATCAGTTTTTAACTACATCATGTAAAGATGTTTCAGTAGAACACAGATTATAAATGCATGTTGGTTCAGTCGGTTTCTGTCTGTTACAGTAAAAAATGACTGAAACTGATGTTTAATTCATTAGAGACACTTTCTGCTGATGGAGCAGATTCACCCCAACACACACACACACACACACACACGCACACACACGCATGCACACAAACACACACACACACACACACACACACACACACACGCATGCACACAAACACATACACACAAACACGTATGCACACACACACACACACACATGCATGCACACAAACACACACACACACGTACACACACACACGCATGCACACAAACAGCAGAGTCTGCATTTCCTGCAGGTGATGCTTTTAGAGGGCTGGAAGAAGCTGCTGCTGATGATGATGATGATGATGATGCCGTTAACAATAATAATAATAATAATAATAAACTTTATTTGTATAGTGCCTTTCACACAAAATGCAGCTCAAAGTGCTTCACATTAAAAAGATAAAAAAAAACAAATGTTAAAAAGAAAGAAAGCTGCATCTCAGGTTTTCTTCTGTAGGTTTGTGGACATCGAGCCTGCAGAGGAAGATCTGAGGGCTCCTGAGGGAGCATGAGGTATCAGGGAGTCTGTGATGCAGCTCAGACCTGATCCACTGAGAGCTTTATAAACAAGTAAGAGGACTTTGAAATGGATTCTGGAAGACGCAGGGAGCCGGTGTGTTCCCTCTCTTTTTGTTTTTGTTAACAGTCGAGCTGCAGAGTTTTGGATCAGCTGTAATCTTTCAATCGACCTTTTAGGAAGACCTGTAAAGATTGCAATTGTCCAACCTGCTTGAAATAAAAGCATGAATTAGTTTTTCAGCATCTTGCTGAGTTATGAATAGTTGAACCATTAATAATATTTCTGAGATGAAAGATAATGTTTTAATCACTGTGTTCATAATGATTTAAAGTCAGAATCTAAAATGACTCCGAGGTTCGTTACCTCCGGTTTGATTAAGGGAGTCAGGTCGCCGAGTCTTTTAAAGGTCTCATCCCTCTTTAGATTTCTGTTTTTTCTTCATTTAATTTTAAAAAGTTATCACTCATCTATGATTGTGGACAGACAGGCAGAGAGTGCGTCGCTTGGTTCAACAGATATATATAATTGAGTATCATCGGCATAGCTGTGGACGCTAACATCATGTTCTCTGATGACATCACCTAGCGGAGGCATATATATTGATTGAATATATTGAAATTATCTGGAAAAACTCCTGTTTCAAGGGATGTATTAATATTCATGACTGTGCTTGACATACTATTGAAGACCTTCTTAATGAGTGCAGATGGAAATGGTTCAAAGCAGCAGGTGGAAGATTTACTCGTCGCTACAATCCTGCAAAGTTCTGAGTTTGTGATGTTGGATCACTGGACAGATCAATATGTATCAGAGTTTACTGGTCAGCTGTATGATGTCATAGTGATGTCATCAGGGGTTTTTCTGTATGCAGCCCGAACTGGAGGAAGAGTTTAAAGACGTTGCTGTTTTACCTGCAGGGAGGCTGTAATGGAAGATGCCAGGTGCATTATGGGAAATGTAGGATCCAGCGTTGATGTTTGATGTTCCTGTGATGTTTCAGATCAGTTTCACCTTCAGACTGCTGATCAACTCAGATGTTAAACTAAGAACATGAAGATTTTTTTCAGCAGGACACTGAGAGGACATCACATGACCTACAGTCATTTCCTGCAGAATCTCCATAAAATATTAACTATTTGTACGACACGACAATTTCTCAAAGAACTTCAGTACAAAGTCAGAGGTTGTTTATCTGCAGCACAACAAGCTGGTGAAGCTGTAAACAGAACTGTGTTCCTGCACATGCTCAGTAGCGTCTGCCTTACACAGAACTACTCTCTGGAGACTGAAAACATGATGCTGTTATTAGTCTTTGGAGCCGTTTCTAAACAAACTAACGTGACCAAACTGTTGATGATGAAGGAACATGTGACCCAGTGCAGCGGTGTGACTCACTGACGTGTTTTTAATCAGATATATCAGCTTTGATACACATACAGTACTAGTTAGTAGATCAGTCCATTGTTGGTTTGGATCCAAACATGAAGAGAAATATAGAAAATCAGCAGAATGATCTTTTAAATCGAGTCTTCTCTCTGAAATTAATGTTGTACGTTATGAAAACTTGATTTTTGTCCCCACAACATGAGGAATTCCTGAAACACACTCTCTCTCTCAGAGCTCCTCCTCCTCTGTGCTGCAGTGTGTCTGACTGTTCCTCAGTGTTTCAGTGTTTCACATCAGAGCTGCTGCTCACAGGAACTGATCCAGATCAGTCTGGTTCTGGAGCTCAGCCCGGGTTCTTCAAAGTTCTTCAGTATTGGACTGAACAGAAAACATGAAGAGGAGAGAAGGAGAACACAGTCCGACCTGAGGAAGAGAAAAGGAAGGATTCAGACTGCCGATCAGGTAAAAACACTCACTCTTTCACAATAAAAGCCTCAACGACACCAAGAATAATTAATTCTGATCTGATCAGGTTTACTGGAGATGATTTGAGGAATCTAAACAAGTTTTAATGATTTGCAAACAATATTTACAAACATACAGAGTCAGAGAAGTGAGCTTGTGACTGCAGCGGTTAAATTCCCCGAACCAGCAGGTTAAATCTGGCCGTCATTACCACCACTGAGGTGCCCTTCAGCAAATCCCTCAACTCCAGATGCCCCAGTGGAGCTGCTCAGTGGCAGCAGGTCAGACTGGTTGCACTGGGCAGCTCCCAGCTGTGAATGTGATCAGAAAAAGAGAAGCTTCCTCTCTGAGAAACCCCCTGAATAAATAAAGCTTAGAAGAAATGTAGTATAAAAAGCCAAGAGGTGTCATCACTGAACACTCAGAGGTCAAGTTACAGCTTCTCAGAGCTTACTGCAGTTATTCCTGGCAGCAGGATGTGTGTGTGTGTGTGTGTGTGTGTGTGTGTGGTCCAGGTATTCCTCACGTTGTGGGGACTCGCCTTCTTTATGGGGACAAAAAGCAAAAGTCCCCTTTGCATAAATCATGAAGACTTGGTGTGTGTGTTACTGTCAGAATAATCAATATCACATTAATATTAATATGATCAATGATGCTTTGCTGTACTCTGGTTTGTCTCTATTAAAAGCCTTATAGAATTATAATTTTTTTATATTTATTTTATTTGATCTGGGCTCACTCTGTTAAAACCTGCTCAGATTCACACAGCAGCTCTGTGATACAGTCTCATATAAAACTGTTGTAATGATGTAATAATACAAAATATACAGTGTGACAAAGTTATATGATGTATGAACGCAATGAGAAAACAAATCTGATATTTAATTTATCATCACATTGACTTGCATTAATTTCCTTCAGGCTTAATATTACCCTTAATATTACCTTACCCTAACCTTAACATAACCCTAAACTAACCTTAATATAACCCTTACCCTAACCTTAACATAACCCTAAACTAACCTTAATATAACCCTAAACTAACCTTAATATTACCTTACCCTAACCTTAACATAACCCTAAACTAACCTTAATATAACCCTTACCCTAACCTTAATATAACCCTAAACTAACCTTAACATAACCCTAAACTAACCTTAATATAACCCTTACCCTAACCTTAACATAACCCTAAACTAACCTTAATATAACCCTAAACTAACCTTAATATAACCCCAAACTAACCTTAATATAACCCTTACCCTAACCATACCTGGAACACACACACACACACACACAGATTGAGTTTCAGCAGCAGTGAACAACAGATCCTTCCAGAAACTCTGCAGCAACACATTAATGCTGTGTGTATGTGTGTGTGTGTGTGTGTGTGTGTGTGTGTGTGTGTGTGTGTGTGTGTGTGTGTGCGTGCGTGCGTGCGTGCGTGCGTGCGTGCGTGTGTGTGTGTGTGTGTGTTTCCTGATGTTTCACAGGTGAATCCAGGTGTTGATGTTGTTTACAAACTGACAAAGACTTTACTCAAGCAGAGACGGCAGTGTTCAGTTAAAACTGAAGGAAACAGAAATAAAAACTAAATAAATAAATAAAATATAAAATAAAAATCATCTTGATGTTTCTATCAGTGTGAACTCTGAGGACGAACTGAAGCTGAAACAGCTGAAGAACATTTACAGACTTTAACTCTGAAAAACTTTAAACCACAGAGACACAAATCTTGGATCTGATAACGTCATTTTTACTCTGATTGTTTCCCTGAACTTCACCAACACACTGAATCCTTCCAACAGACACAAACACAAAAACTCATGTGTCAATCAGACAAACTGAGATAAAAACACAACAACAGGCAGCACATGACGATCTTTATTACATCACTGATTTATTGTGTTTATGTAGTTTAATGGTTGATAGTGTATAAATGTGTATATTGTGTTTATATGTAGTTCAATGGTTGATAGTGTATAAATGTGTATATTGTGTTTATATGTAGTTTAATGGTTGATAGTGTATAAATGTGTATATTGTGTTTATATGTAGTTTAATAGTTGATAGTGTATAAATGTGTATATTGTGTTTATATGTAGTTTAATGGTTGATAGTGTATAAATGTGTATATTGTGTTTATATGTAGTTTAATAGTTGATAGTGTATAAATGTGTATATAGTGTAAATACAGTCAGATGTGTAGCTCTCTATAGAACGTACTACAGTGTATCTACAGGAACGAGTTATAGAAATGCAGCAGGAAGCTTTGGTCTTGTGTTTTGGTTGAATATAGATGTATTTCAGTATGAATACATGTTAGTGTTGGAACAGAAACTGAAGAGTTTGGCAGTGAAGATGTAAACATGTCAGATGTTTTGAGGACATTTGAAGGCTGTAGTCACTGAACGCTTTCTGTGTGAAAACTATGCAAATGTGTCACATTTTGATCCAGAATTGTTGCTGTTGAAGAGTTTGAACATGTGGACTCAGTATTGATGCCTGCAGGGAACCGATCAGTAGAGAGAACCCAGAGTTTCCAGTTTGATGGACATGTTGGTTAAAGTCTTGTTAGTAACAGGAAATTTAAAATGCGGCTGCTCGTCTCAGCCTCCGTGTGTCTCGACAGTTTCCTTCTCGGTTTGTTTTATTCAACAGTTCAGGGGTTCGTTTCACAAAGCAGGTTCAACAAACTCTGAGTCTAATCCTGAACTCTGAGTTGATCTACTCTGAGATAAGAAACTCAAAGTTTCCCTCATTTCAGGGTTAACAGACTCTGAGTTTTCACTAAACCTACTTTGTGGAACGGACCCCAGATCCATGAAAAGGTGAAACTGTTTCACAATGAAAGGCAATGATTAGAGAAAAGTCACAATGATGTCTTTTCTTCTTCTGTTGTTTCTTATTATTCATCTTGTGACCCTGTTTGGGGTCCTGACCCTCATGTTGGGAAACACTGCAGTAAACTATAACAGTGTGTTGGTACACAGTCTGTGTGAGAACCTGCAGGTTTTATTTTTGCTCAGTTCCTGTTTGATTGAAACACAATCACCTGCTGAGCTCTGATTGGACGCCTGCAGATCACCTGTCTGTCTGTTTGTTTATCTCTCAGCCAACAGTCAATCCGCTCTTATTGTGACAGAGACTTCCTGTCTGTCTCAGTTGATGAAAGTCCGCAGATAAGAATCTCGTTAAAGCACAAAGACTGAGCCTGAGGCGTAACCATGGTAACTGACTCACAGTGGCTAACGAGGAGTCACTTGACGATGACTCAGACAGAAGCTGGACACATTCACCTGTTCAGGTTTAATTCACTGATGACCTCATCAACACTTAAGGATTTCATGTTCAGCCAATCAACAGCTAATAATCGGCTGATTGAACCAATCAGAGCAGCGACAGATGGAAAACATGTAAGTCACTGACTGATTCCATCATCTATGCATATTAAAAACACGTCTGTGTCAATCTGATGTTTCTGGACTTATAGCTCCTCCTCCAGACACGATGAACATCACATTTATTATTCTCTCTTCTTGATGAAGCTCAGCTAGCAGTTTCCCTCTGCCTCCGGTCTTTGTGCTAAGCTAGGCTAAACCTGACCTGGACTCAGAGGTGAAACTGAAACATCTGACACATGTGAGAAGAACCACAACAAGGTTTATAGAAATGTTGAACTGTTCCTTTAAATCTGCAGCACTTCCAGTTTAAAAAACATCATTCATAACATCACTCTTCTTCTTCTCTGCAGGATGTCAGGTAACTGGTCCGTCTTGAGGCTGTCATCACTGGCCCCACCCACCAGCTCTGTAGCCGCGCCCCCTCCCAACAACTCCCACTTCCCCCCGCTGACGGACTGGGAGGCTCCCAGCTTCACCCGGGCCGCTCAGTTCCGTGTCGGCGCCACCTTGGTGCTCTTCCTGTTTGCCGCCTGCAGTAACCTCGCCCTATTGGCCAGTGTGTGGCGTGGCCGTGGGCGGCGGCTGGCGTCTCACCTGCGTCCGCTGATCCTGAGCCTGGCATCGGCCGACCTGATGATGACGTTTGTGGTGATGCCTCTGGATGCGGTGTGGAACGTGACGGTTCAGTGGTACGGAGGCGACGCCCTCTGTAAGCTGCTCTGCTTCCTGAAGCTGTTCGCCATGCATGCCTCTGCCTTCATCCTCGTCGTCATCAGCCTCGACCGCCAGCACGCCATCCTTCACCCACTGGACGCTCTGAGCGCACACTGCAGGAACCGACGCATGCTGCTGCTAGCCTGGAGCCTCAGCCTGCTGCTCGCATCACCACAGGTACATCACCACAGATGCATCACCACAGGTACATCACCACAGGTACATCACCACAGGTACATCACCACAGGTCACCACAGGTACATCACCACAGGTACATCACTACAGGTACATCACCACAGGTACATCACCATAGGAACATCACTACAGGTACATCACCACAGGTACATCACTACAGGTACATCACCACAGGTACATCACTACAGGTACATCACCATAGGAACATCACCACAGGTACATCACCACAGGTACATCACCACATGTACATCACCACAGGTCACCACAGGTACATCACCACAGGTACATCACCATAGGAACATCACTACAGGTACATCACCACAGGTACATCACCATAGGAACATCACTACAGGTACATCACTACAGGTACATCACCACAGGTCACCACAGGTACATCACCACAGGTACATCACCACAGGTACATCACCATAGGTACATCACCACAGGTACATCACCATAGGAACATCACCACAGGTACATCACCACAGGTACATCACCACAGGTACATCACCACAGATCACCACAGGTACATCACCACAGGTACATCACCACAGGTACATCACCATAGGTACATCACCACAGGTACATCACCACAGGTACATCACTACAGGTACATCACCATAGGAACATCACCACAGGTACATCACCACAGGTACATCACCACAGGTCACCACAGGTACATCACCACAGGTACATCACTACAGGTACATCACCATAGGTACATCACCATAGGTACATCACCATAGGAACATCACCACAGGTACATCACCACAGGTACATCACTACAGGTACATCACCACAGGTACATCACCACAGATCACCACAGGTACATCACCACAGGTACATCACCACAGGTACATCACCATAGGTACATCACCACAGGTACATCACCACAGGTACATCACTACAGGTACATCACCATAGGAACATCACCACAGGTACATCACCACAGGTACATCACCACAGGTCACCACAGGTACATCACCACAGGTACATCACTACAGGTACATCACCACAGGTACATCACCATAGGAACATCACTACAGGTACATCACCACAGGTACATCACCACAGGTACATCACCACAGGTACATCACCACAGGTACATCACTACAGGTACATCACCACAGGTACATCACCACAGGTACATCACTACAGGTACATCACCACAGGTACATCACCACAGTTACATCACTACAGGTACATCACCATAGGTACATCACCACAGGTACATCACCATAGGAACATCACTACAGGTACATCACCACAGGTACATCACCACAGGTACATCACTACAGGTACATCACCACAGGTACATCACCACAGTTACATCACTACAGGTACATCACCACAGGTACATCACCACAGGTCACCACAGGTACATCACCACAGGTACATCACTACAGGTACATCACCACAGGTATATCACCACAGGTCACCACAGGTACATCACTACAGGTACATCACCACAGGTACATCACCACAGGTACATCACTACAGGTACATCACCATAGGTACATCACTACAGGTACATCACTACAGGTACATCACCACAGGTATATCACCACAGGTACATCACCACAGGTACATCACTACAGGTACATCACTACAGGTACATCACCACAGGTACATCACTACAGGTACATCACTACAGGTACATCACCACAGGTATATCACCACAGGTACATCACCACAGGTACATCACTACAGGTACATCACCACAGGTACATCACCACAGTTACATCACTACAGGTACATCACCACAGGTACATCACCACAGGTCACCACAGGTACATCACCACAGGTACATCACTACAGGTACATCACCACAGGTATATCACCACAGGTCACCACAGGTACATCACTACAGGTACATCACCACAGGTACATCACCACAGGTACATCACTACAGGTACATCACCATAGGTACATCACTACAGGTACATCACTACAGGTACATCACCACAGGTATATCACCACAGGTACATCACCACAGGTACATCACTACAGGTACATCACTACAGGTACATCACCACAGGTACATCACTACAGGTACATCACTACAGGTACATCACCACAGGTATATCACCACAGGTACATCACCACAGGTACATCACTACAGGTAAATCAGGGACTGCAGATGGAAATTAGCTTTTTTGATACATGGTCCTTGTTTAATAAAGACTAATAATAATTATCACTGCAGGTGCACATCACTTTGTATTTGTATTTAGCATGTTGAACATGTAAATGTGTCCGTGTTGTGAGAGTTCAGTTTTCTCCACACGTCTCAGACGTGTTTGTTACATGTGTCTGTGTAAACTGAAGAATCGTGTTCAGGTTGGAATCTTCTTCTGTGCAGAAGCACATTTTGATCACAAAAGAAAAAAACTGGAGGCCTTATGTTTTCTTTGGTGAACACAATGTGCTTCCATAGATCTGCTTCCTCACAGCTGCTGAATGTTTCATGCAGCTGCTGCAGAATATTGAACACGAGCTTCACTCTGTGTTTAATATTAATATTTATGATATGATGATGTGGAACCTGCTGATTTGATCTGAAGGACAAACTGAGGTTGGACTGAAGGAACTGAACGTCCTTCTATCTGATTATATTGAAGGTCACAGATCATTATGTCCATTATCAGTTTGTACCAGTTATCAGTCTGATTAAATTATTAATCATTTAGATTTTTATAAGTTAAGTTATTTAAGTTGTTTTGTTGATCTTCAGCTCAGCAGCTCAGAACCTGCAGAACCCTCTGACAGGTAAATCCCTGCAGGAATGTTGTGGTTTGGAGATTAAATGTGTGAAGCCTCCTGCTGTTAGCTCGGGCTAACTGATCCCCTTGGTTTCTATAAGGAATGCTAACAACGCTAAGAAGCCAGCAGAACAGATCAGAGGTCTCTGATGTTTTCCAAACACAGATCACGTCTGACATCCAATCAGAAGCTGAGATCTACTGATCAGAAACACAAGAGATTAAAGCCCACAGTGGGTCAATCATTCAACATTATTGATTATCAACCTTCAGTAAGATATAATGTGATAATCAGATTGTTTTATCAGTTCACATAAATCTGATGTCAAAAAAACAGCCACTGAAAACTGATTTTATTCTACATGTATCAACAGTAATCAATAATAGCTGATCGCTGCATTAAACATTAGTTCAATTATTTTGTGATTTTGCAAACATTTAGCATTTCATCACATAAATGTTATGTGATGAAATGTTGATTAAATATCACAGTCAACATCATTTACAAACAAAAATAAATGTTCAAGAAAAACGTAAACAAATAAATGCACATACAGAGACTCATAAACATATTTACAGTGCAGATGTTTAAAAGAAAAGAGGAAAGAGGAGGTGAAAAGTTATTTATGACACAAAACTTCAGCTTTTTCTTGTTTTACTAACTTTCCATGTTAGAAACATTCATTTTGTGATTAAAACAGGATCATTTGTTGTTAAGTAATAAAATATGTCAGAAGAAGAATCTCTTTAAAACTGATCTGATATGTTTTGGTCATTGTGACATAAACAGAGACCTGACCTGGAGTTTACCTGTCCTCAGGTGAGTCTCTGACGTCTGTCTCTCCCTGCAGCTGTTTATCTTCCGGGCGATCCGGGCGCACGGCGTTGACTTCACCCAGTGCGCGACTCACGGCAGCTTCAGCCGCCGCTGGCAGGAAACTCTCTACAACATGTTCCACTTCATCACGCTGTACATCGTCCCGCTACTGGTGATGAGCTGCTGCTACAGCCGCATCCTGCTGCACATCAACCAGCAGCACCTGCAGAACAAAGGTAACACACCTGTACACCTGCACAACAAACGTAACACACATCTGCACACCATCGACTGTCAAACAGGCATCTGGAGTGACCAGATGCGTCAGTGTGGTGCAGTGTGACATCACGGTGTGATAACAGCCCCTCCTCTCTCAGCAGGTGAGTCGTACCTGCGGCGCAGCGGCACTGACATCATCCCGAAGGCTCGGATGAAGACTCTGAAGATGACGGTGGTCATCGTGCTGTCCTTCGTGGTGTGCTGGACTCCGTACTACCTGCTGGGGATCTGGTACTGGTTCCAGCCTGATATGCTGCGCGTCACACCTGAGTACGTCCACCACGCCCTCTTCGTGTTCGGGAACCTGAACACCTGCTGCGACCCCGTCATCTACGGCTTCTACACGCCGTCCTTCAGGGCCGACCTCGCCGCCTGCTGCCGGAGGACGAGGAGGGACGCCGACGCCTCTCCGCGCTCTCTGGACCGGCTGTCCGCCCGACAGTGTCCTCACAGCGGGGAGAACGAGTCGGACCCCGCCACCAACAACCAGGCTGCCGGAGACTAACCAATCAGAGGACGGGAGTTCAATGATGTCACTGTCTGTATCTGAACACTGTGAGTCTGAAAACCTGAACCAGACTCCATCAGCTGCAGGTGGATCAGGACTCTGGAGTCTCTCTGCTCCCTGTTGGCAAAAGTCGCTCACTGCAGCTTTAAATCTGTCAATAACATCTGTTAATGATTCTGGTTTTAAAAGAATCAAATCAATTAAAGTGTATATTTGTAAAATTATGTTTTATTCCTGTTCTTTGCTCACAGTCACAGATTCCAGCTCTGTCTCGTCACCCTGAATCCTCTACACGCTGAGCTCTGATTGGTCAGTTATTCTCTCATGTGTTCATATTGAATTGTGAAGTTTACGGTGATGTTCAGCTTTCAGTTGATTGCAGAAAAGAAACACTGAAGAAGAACCATGATGATGTCACAGATATGATGATGTCACAGATATGATGATGTAAACATACTGACTTGCGTCGACACTAAGAGCCAATCAGCAGCTGCTACTGTGATGATTCTGAGCTGAATGACCGTCAGCAAGATGATTGATTAATTGGAAACTGATCATCTTCGGTCTCGTTGGTTTCGTCTCTTCTCTTTAAAGCTCTTCAGTCTTATTTCTCTTTCTGTGTTTAATCATCATTCTTTTTATTATTATTTCTATGTTGTATGTTCGTCGCATTTTCTGTTTGTTCTGTTTTCTAACTTGTTTACGACGACGTTTTGATATTTACTGTAAATTCTTCTTGTAAAACCATTAAAACAAATGAAGTGAACACGTCAGAATCAAATCCTGATTATTACAGTCTGAACATGTTGAACATCTGGTCATAAAGCTGTTATTAACTGTTAAATCCTGATGACTTCATGAGCAGAATCAACAGAACAAAGAACTGATCACACCATCGATATTAATCAAGTGGACAGAGCAGAGCTGCATGTAGCACCTGCAGGGACGTGGAGGTGGATGCGGTCTGTGGTGGATCATCGTCCCAGTTATCCCACTGACCTACTGGTGGCAGTAACACACCAAGAAACATTACAGGTAATGATGATAAAGGCAGAGAAGAAGAAGGCTGTCAGCAGGTAAACAACGTAAACGATGCAGAATTTAAAGTGTTTGAATGTTTCATGAGGACAGAAATGAATTCAACATGTTTGTTAGTTTAAATGAGAATGTTCAGCTTTAAATGACTTTATGATGATTAAAAGTTATAATTATCAATCATCCCGCTGAGACGTTTCTGCTGACGAGGAGGTTTGTTGGAGATTAAAGACGGTTGAATTGTTTTCAGTTCCGTCACTACGAGGAAATACAAACATTTTATTTAAAGAAGAAGTGAGCTGCTGTCATACATGTTCGATATGTTTCAACCATAGACTGTATAAAAACATGGACGTAGTTACCGTGACGACACCCGTTGGTTTCTGAAGAGCGGTTTTGAAGCTCAAAGTGAGCCGCTCCGGCCGTCGCCATCTTGGTAGTGCGTGACGCTGCCTAACTCCCAGCCAATCAAAAATGGGCAAAGAGGCGGGGCCAAACGGCTGAAACAAGCCACCTAGCGGCTGGCGGACCTGTCACTCAAAGCAGCCATGTCCTTCATTATGCAGAACTTTACGACTTAATAAAATTGGTGAGTTATAAAAACATCCCCCCCCCGTACAGTCGTCATGAAAGAGGAAATTAGCTACAGAGACCAAAACCGTTGTTTGTACCAGACTGTAAACATGTTTAAAGTCGGGTATTTTAACATGAGGGTCTATGGGGACTGACTCACTTTGGAGCCTCAAGTGGTCGTTCAAGGAACTGCAGTTTGGCTTCATTTTACAGCCCTGGAAGTTGCTGCTTGGTGTCAATATGTCAGCTGATCAATCAGTTCATCAATGAAAATGATCAAAACCTGGAGTGACTTATTGTCATCACTTCTTCCTTTTGTCTTCACTTTGCAGTTTAAGAGTTTAACAATGAACTGATTCACTGAAGGACACCTTTAATACATTAACTGTTGTTTACATCTGTAACTCAGATGAAGAAGCTTCATGTTCCT
Organism: Thunnus thynnus; assembly: GCF_963924715.1. Taxonomy (NCBI): domain Eukaryota; kingdom Metazoa; phylum Chordata; class Actinopteri; order Scombriformes; family Scombridae; genus Thunnus; species Thunnus thynnus. Next base: position 723,206 of record NC_089526.1, on the reverse strand, counting down.
CGTCTGTCACTGTTCATCATGAATCAATAACAACATGACGTCTGGTTTCTACTTTCATTCTGTTTTATTTGGTTTTCATGTGTCTAAACATCAGAAGAAGAACAAACAAAAATGTTCTCAGAAACACGTTAAAAAGACAAAGAAGAAGAGTTCATCAACAAAACACTGAAGATCAAATCTGAAAACACGAAGACGTCCAAACTTCATATGAAACATCGAGCTGGAAATCTTGTTTTTAGATTAAACTCTTTCCTCCGTCGGTTTCTCGTCTGTTCTGTTTAAAAAGCAGTTTAAAGCTTTGGGACGCTTTTCTTTTTCTTCAGATACATTAATGAAAATAACATGTTTTTGAGAGAAAAGAAATCTGTAACATTAAAGCATCACTTTTCTCATTGGTTCTAGCCTTCAGTCTCTACGATCTCTACGTCTTAGTTTTAGTTTCTACAGCGTGACGACAGCGTGACGACAGCGTGACGACAGCGTGACGACAGCAGGAGGCAGCGGCGAGTCTGGACTGAAACTGACCAGATAAAACATTCAGGTTTTATCTGAAATAGCAGTGAAAATGTTCTGAAACACAGCAGCTGTGAAGAATATGGCTCATTATTAAATATGGCTCATTGTTAAATATGGCTCGTTATTAAATATGGCTCATTATTAAATATGGCTCATTGTTAAATATGGCTCATTGTTAAATATGGCTCATATCCAGTTTTAACCGTCACTCTGCCTTCAGCTGAAAACACGACATTTTTCATATTCTAGAAACATTTTCACATCATTCAACTACAAACAAAAATATCAGAAAAAGTCAAACAATATAAAACAGGGAGGGGTCACATGGTAATAATTATAATATTATTAGCAATAATAATACAAATTTTAAGGGTTTTCATTTTGGCAGAATTTCCTCTTCGCCGCCGAACGGCAGCGACGGAAAACTAAGAATGAACTGAAAGAAGAAAGTTCTAGAAAAAAGAACAGCCAAAATTATTCTTCAACAATTTTATAAAACATTTTAGTTTGTTTAGTTTAAATTTAAATCTGACACTCGACTCATTTCAGAGCAGAGAGGAAGGCAGCGAGGAGCCCTGACCTGACAGTGACCGCTGACCTTTGACCCTGAGGACAAATGGACTCGACTACGGGACCCGAAGAGACCCGATGAGACCTGACGAGACTCAACGTGGATGTTATTCAGTGTGACTTGATATGACTTGATGAGACCTGACGAGACTCAACATGACTTGACAAGACTTGTTACTCGATGACCGGATGCGACTCGAAACTAAACGTGACTCGACATGACTCAGCGAGTCTCGCGGTGAATTCGGTCTCATTGATGCAACCTGAAACTCGACATGACTCGAATGTAACATATCTAAGGTCACTCAAAGCGACTTGACAAGACACAGTGAGACTCGAGGTCCGGGTATCATTGGATAATTCGTAATTCATTTGTAATTCAAAACCCAAAAAACAGTAAATCTGTTATTTGTTTCAAAACAAAAAAAACGTTTTTGGTGTCAGAATCAAGCTCGGCCTGTTTTTGGTTTTTGCTGATTCGTTTTATCGTTTTTCCAGCAGGTCTGCCGACATCAAGCTAATTCGTTTTTGCGTTTGAACCCAAAAACAGAAGTCACATGTTTTTTTCCTTTTTTCATTTTAAACCAAAAACAAAAAACGAAGTCACGTGGTTTTTTTTCCTTTTTAAATCACGTGATCTATTCCTTTTTAGTTTCCCAACGAAAATCCAGAAAACCAAATTCAAAAGATCGTGCAATTTTGGTTTAGAAATCAAGTATTTTGTCAGTTTTGTACGATAGCGGAAGCGGCTACATTAGCCTACCCATGATCCTCAGCGACCGTTGCTATGGTGACGACGCCAGCGACAGCCTTAACATATAGTCAGTATAACATACGTAGTACTGCAGATCAAAAACGTTTTTTTGTTCTTTGTTTTGAAACAAATAACAGATTTACTTTATTTACTTTTTTTTTAAATTACAAATGAATTATGAATTATCCGATGATACCTGGACCTCTCGACATAACTCGATATATCGTGTCTCATCGATGTGACTCGGTTGTCTCACTCGACGTCAGTGAGTCTCAACATGACTCGATGAAACTCGATGAAACTCGATGAAACTCGATGAAACTCGATGGGTCTTAAGTGGACTCGAGGGGAATTTGGTTCTACTAAATGTTGAAGAGCAGGTTTAGACTTTATGAATCAAAACTTGCTCTTTAACAAGATAAATAAACGTTTGAACGTCACGTTTCCAACAAGCTCTTAGTCTTCTTGTCTCCGTCTGAAGAGATGTGTATTTTTAAAGTATCCTACATGTCCTCAGGGTCAGAGGTCACCGTCAGCAGCAGGAGGCTGAAGCTGTAAAGACATTCAACCACACAAACTGAACACACAGGCTCTCTGTGGCTCGAAAGAACTGAGGTAATATTTCAGAATCATTAGTGGAGCTTTTGGTCAAAGTGTTACTATCATTCATTATTTGGCTAAAACTCATCCTGACACACGGAGCTCTTCATGTAACAATATATGAAAATATATATTCACTTCTCCTTTCTCCAAAGAGTAAATCTGAAATATAAAATGTGACAGTGAGCGTTTCTTTTGGTTTGGTTTGTTCATCGACTCTGGAAACAGAAACCGGAGTGAAAACAAACATTTGAACAGAAAACGGTGAAAAACTGTTTTTATCTTTGGACGTCATTCAGCTTGTTTTTAAAGAACACTTGGAAGTTTGGCTGAAACTACAGAACGCTGCTGCGTGTGCTGTTCATCTAAAGGACAGTTCAGTTATAAGACATCAGAAATCAGTTTAAACACGGCGGACGAGGCGCCGCACAGGAAGCAGCTGCTCCCACCAAAATAAAACAACAAACATTTCATTAAAACAGACAGAAAAGGGCGAAGACGTCCCGCACAAAGACGTCCAGAATGTCCAAACTTTCCTGTTGCACCTGTTTGTCTCTCAGGTGTCGACTGACGCTGAACTCCTCAGCCTTTCTCCTCAGGTGGAGGTTAAACGTCTGCAGAGGGGGAGGAGGCGTCTCCATGACAACTAGCAGAGATGCTCTTCGTTTACTCAGCAAAAGGGTAATTCCACCAACTTCTCCAGTGAGCTTCAGGACCCAAACTGTTCAACAGGTTACTGGACTGTAGAGGCAAAGTCCTGCAAGAGGACCAGGTCCAGGTCTCTGGACTCTTGAGGATGAGGACTATGGTTCCTTGTTGGGTTCTAGAAGCTAGTCTTCTACAACCTTAAAATATCAGGTTGTGGACACCTTTGTTTTAAGGCAAACAAACTTTTAGACCCCAAAGATGTGCATCAGGCCACATTAAATGGGATCTTGTCCAGGTTATTCTGCTGTGGAGAAACTGGATCAGGTTTTTGGACTGTTGAAGTTAAGGACTATGGTCAGTTATTGGGCTCTAGAAGCTAATCTCTACAGCAGGTTATTCAGACTTTGGGGCAAGTTCCTCTTGTAGAGGCTAATAATTTAGGAAGTTGTTGGAGCCTAACTCTAACCCAAAGCTACCACACTACCACAGCAAGACATAATGAGATCTAGTACAGGTAGACGAGGTAGTTATTGGGTCTCTGGGAAGAGTGAAAAGGTCACTATTGGTAAACTTCACTATCAGCAGTTGTACTTCCAGTTTCTCTTAAAACATGAGGCAGAACCACATTTATGACAGACTAGACCATTAAAGACGAGACCATGAGCAAAGACTACGGGCCTAATTAGGGTAAGACTCTGGGACCTGAAAGCACAGATCTGGGGAAGGGTTATAGACTGCTGAAGTTAAGGACTGTGGTCAGCTGAGGCTAATATGTATGGCAGGTTACTCACTTCAGGTCAAGTTTCTCTTGTGGAAGCTTGGAAGTTGTTGGACTCTAGAAAACTACAACTTCAGATCATAAGCAGGTTTTAAGCTACTGAAAACTAAAACATGTCCAGGAACTACTGCAGAGAATATGATGTGGGGAGGGTCTTTGGGCTGTTGGAGGTCAGAACTCTGGTCAGTTGACGTTAATCTCTACAGCGTCTCTCGGCCTTTCAAGCAGGTTTGAGGTTGTTTTTGGACTTGAAAAACTACAACCTCCACAAGCTTTTTAAACCCTGAATGCTCAGATCTGGAGCAGGTTTTTGTACAATCTTTGTGCAGTTTAATTAATCTTTTGAACTAAGATCTGAAGGCGTTTGTGGCCTGGAAGCAGCACTGGAGGAAGCTGTTGGAGTCGGACAGGAAGTGTTAGTCAGGTAAGAGCACAAACTCAGAGATAGCTGAGAGCCTTCGGTGTCCTTCTGTCAGCTTCTCTTTGAGGACTACAATGGAGTGATCCTTCCATGCTTGGAGGAGGGGGGTCAGAAGCAACATTCAGAGTCCTGGTTGAGGGTTTCTTGGTGTCGGCCAGGCACAGGACAACAGCATTGGTACAAAAAATAGGAAAAATGGCAAAGTGGCCCCGGAGGAGCCTTTTGGTTTTGAGGTAGGTTAGCTTGACCAGCAGCAGGAGGCTAACGCAGCCCGAGGTAGCTCTCTTTGGAGGTAAAGAGTTTGGTGGAGGAGTCAGAGTTGGGAGGGGTGGGGGTGGGGAGGTCGGGGGGGGGGGGTCAACCAGCTGACTGTCGGCTTCCTTTCCGTCCTAACCGGAGGCGAACTCGGTGAGACAAACAAACACTCAGGTAAAAGGCTAAAGCAGAGTAGAGGAGCACTCATGTCCTCTACAGTCACCTCCTGACCAGAGAAATCATAAATCCCTTTGGCTCTGGGCCTCAGGAGGCCGACAGGTAAACTACCTGCTCAGGTAGTGAACCTGCCGTGGACCCTCTGAGGACCCGGTCTCTGGTCAGACTGGTGGAAGGCCTCGGTGTCTCAGGAAACTCGGCACCGATGGTGACAAACTCAAAATGACTCAAACTGAAGGAAAAAGGTTTTGGTTTCAACAGGAACATCATGGATGCCACGGAGACACCAACATCTGATACCACACAGGAATGAGCTACAGTCATGTGACCAGCAGTCGCTGGTCCTGTGTAACGAATGTTTGTTTTAAAGATCGAATCAGAAGAATTCAGCTTTGGTTTCAGTCTGGATATGAAATCATCATGAACTGGAGTGAAAGCAGGCGCTGTTTGTGTTCCTCTGTGGTATCAGACGCTCTCTGGATGTTCCTCACTCACTCATCATCTCAATAATCTCAAAGTTCAAATCTAATCTGTCGTTTATAAAGGCTGATGTGGCTGTAAGGCTGTCAGGAGAGGAGAGGTCGCGACAGGCTGGAGGAGGAAGAGGAGGAGGAGGAGGAGGGGGGAGGTAAGGAGGTAGTAGTATGCATTTGTTTTATCCGGTGCCTGTGCCGGCCTGGACGGGTGGGGTCGCTTCAACCATGACCATCACTGGAGGAGGGGTGGAGTCACATCTCTGTGGGCGGAGCAGAGAAAAGGAAAGACTGTTAAAGAGTTCATATTCAGCTTTTAGTGGTTCTCTGTTATTTATTTCTTGTTCTGATTTCGGATGTTAAACATGATCAAAATTACAAAACTTGAGGTGAACGTATGTAAAAAAAGCTGCCTGCAAGTCAAAACTCAGGGCTTCAACCTCCGCTAAACACTTCATTTATAACGTTTTTTTCTACCTTGCTGACAAGCTGATGTCGGCTCGTCGCACATGCTCATAAATGGCCATCCATTCTGTAGCCTTGGTTGCTAAGGCTGTTGCTAAGGTGGTTGCTAAGGTGGTTGCTAAGGTGTTTCCATGTGTTGTTCAGCTCCAACATGTACAGATGGATTTGAGAAGTTGACATTTGGAGTAAAGAAGGAGAAAAAGAAGTGAAATCCTGCTACTATAGTTTGTTTACGTAGCCTCCGGAGCCGGAGGAAGCTTCCTGAAGCTGACCAATCAGAACAGAGTGGGCTCATCAGGAGGCGGGCCTTAAAGAGACAGGAGCTAAAACGGCCTGTTTCAGACAGAGGCTGAACTGAGGGGCTGCATAAAGGACCAGTAGAAGATCAATAAGGAGTTTTTAACTGGAAATCATGCAAAGATATTCCAGTAGAGCCCCAGAATATGAATATAGAGCTAAAAATGTGCAGAATACATTCTCTTTAAATTATAATAATCATTATAATACCAAGACTCATGTGTGATGAGTCCTAAAGCCAGTCCACAAATTTATTATTGACTTTTTGTTTATTCTTGATTTTCCTCCAGTCTTTTATTTCAGTGTAATCATTTAATCTTCTAGCAAGGCTGTAACATCTGTGCATAGAAACTGTCTTTTATTTTGTGTTTAAAATTTGTAAACCAGCAGTGACATAAACAAGTTCACTCTGTGATTTATGAACTTAAAGAAAGAGTGACAGACAGTTTCAAGAGAAGAAGACTGCTGCTGTTATTGAAAAAACATCCAAAGTAATTACTCAATTAGAAGGAAGCACATGGTGTCAGAATCACAGCAGACTAAGAAGATAATGTTATCGTAGCAACAGTGTGGTTGCCGTGGCCACCTGGATTGATAGGGGAAGACATTCATTTAATCACCCGTCTCACTTTAACACTCGTTATAATTAACAGCTGTGTGTGTGTGTGTGTGCGTGTGTGTGTGTGTGTGCGTGCGTGCGTGTGTGTGTGTGTGTGCGTGCGTATATGTGTGTGTGTGTGTGTGTGTGTGTGTGTGTATGTGTATGTGTGTGTGTGTGTGTGTGTGTGTGTGTGTATGTGTGTGTGTGTGTGTGTGCGTGCATGCGTGCGTGCGCGTGTGTGTGTGTGTGTCTGTATGTGTGTGTGTGTGTGTGTGTGTATGTGTATGTGTATGTGTGTGTGTGTGCGTGTGTATATGTGTGTGTGTGTGTGTGTGTGTGTGTGTGTGTGTGTGTGTGTATGTGTATGTGTGTGTGTGTGTTACCTGGCTCAGCTCGATGCTCTCAGGTGTGTGAATTTTAGGGCCTCTGACACCATCCAGAGTGGGCGGCGTCTCCCAGCTCGCCGCCTTCCTGCACAAAAAACTGAACACAGAACAGAGTGAGGATGATGAAGATGTCGTTTTTTGAATATGAAGATGATTAAGATGATGATGATGGTCTCACCTGCGTCTGTATCCCAGCAGGATGAAGAGCAGGCAGCAGAGGATGCAGGCGAGGCCGCTGTGAACACCCACCAGCAGAGTCGACATCGAACCGTCAGACTGATCACAGTTACAGTTCGGACCAGCTGACAAAACACATAAACAACAACGGGTCAGACACAGTTCACAGGTGTCATCAGAGGTCAGAAGTCAGAGGTCAGAGGTCACACTGGAGCTCCTACCTGCTGCAGGGTTTCCTCCTTCTGACAGAGACACCAGGCGGCGGTTAGATGGACCGTCTCCGTTCCCATTAAACGCCACCAGCTGGATCTCATAAACCGCTCCTGGTTCTGCAGAAAGGAAACAAACATTTGTCAGAAACGTCACAGAAGTCGTATTTTCTGTAATTCCATCTCTTATTTTAAAAGGGTATGGCACAGCTGACTACAGAACAGAACTTCCTGTAGACAAAAACAACCTGAAATCATATTATTTAACTATCTTTTTTTACTTTAACTACATCAAGCTCATAATACTTATGTACTTTTACTGTAGTAGGATTTGTCATGCAGGACCTTTACTAGTAATGGAGTGTTTTTACATTGTTGTATTGGTACTTTTACTGCAATGTCTTCCACCTCTTTAGCTGCAGTACTGACCCAGGTGAGAAATGGTGTGGGTGTTGATGTGTCCTGGGAAGGTCTCCTGTCCCTGGATGTCTGGGTTGGAAACCCCACGGTACTTCAGCCTGAAGCCCTCCACCTTCCCCGGCTTACTGGGCAGCTCCCAGTACACCTGCATGGCTGTCTGGTTCAACACCTTTGTGAAGAAACTGGGAGAACTGGGAACTGTGGGACAGATAGACAAACAGAGGTCACATGATGAACCTCTCTGATGACCTTTTTAAATTTTACTGCTTTGTTGTTTCATTCAGAAACTGTTGGTCAGTGATGAAACAAACCTTTTTCCCAGCAGACATTTGTCTTGTTACAGCACGACAACCAAAAGTTGTAAATAACAATATAAACCATGTGAGTGAGTGAGCATGCTCAGTACCAGAGCCTGGAACTGGCTCACCTATATGGATTACAGCCATCATTAATGTCATTAATTCTACCTGAGCTTTATATACTATATATAATATATACCACTCTATATTCAGAGTGATTATGGGGACAGTATATATTTAGAGTGTTTATGGGGACAGTATATATTTAGAGTGTTTATGGGGACAGTATATATTCAGAGTGTTTAGGGGGACAGTATATATTTAGAGTGTTTATGGGGACAGTATATATTTAGAGTGTTTAAGGGGACAGTATATATTTAGAGTGTTTAAGGGGACAGTATATATTTAGAGTGTTTATGGGGACAGTATATATTTAGAGTGTTTATGGGGACAGTATATATTCAGAGTGATTAGGGGGACAGTATATATTCAGAGTGATTAGGGGGACAGTATATATTCAGAGTGTTTATGGGGACAGTATATATTCAGAGTGATTATGGGGACAGTATATATTCAGAGTGTTTATGGGGACAGTATATATTTAGAGTGATTAGGGGGACAGTATATATTCAGAGTGTTTAGGAGGACAGTATATATTTAGAGTGTTTAAGGGGACAGTATATATTTAGAGTGTTTATGGGGACAGTATATATTCAGAGTGTTTATGGGGACAGTATATATTCAGAGTGTTTATGGGGACAGTATATATTTAGAGTGATTAGGGGGACAGTATATATTTAGAGTGTTTAAGGGGACAGTATATATTTAGAGTGTTTATGGGGACAGTATATATTTAGAGTGATTAGGGGGACAGTATATATTTAGAGTGTTTAAGGGGACAGTATATATTCAGAGTGATTATGGGGACAGTATATATTCAGAGTGATTATGGGGACAGTATATATTCAGAGTGTTTATGGGGACAGTATATATTCCGAGTGTTTAGGGGGACAGTATATATTCCGAGTGTTTAAGGGGACAGTATATATTCAGAGTGTTTAAGGGGACAGTATATATTTAGAGTGTTTAAGGGGACAGTATATATTTAGAGTGATTAGGGGGACAGTATATATTTAGAGTGATTAGGGGGACAGTATATATTTAGAGTGATTAGGGGGACAGTATATATTCCGAGTGTTTAGGGGGACAGTATATATTTAGAGTGTTTATGGGGACAGTATATATTCAGAGTGTTTAGGGGGACAGTATATATTTAGAGTGTTTATGGGGACAGTATATATTCAGAGTGTTTAGGGGGACAGTATATGAGTATGTATGAGTATATATAGTATATATATAGTATATAGAGTGTTTAGGAGGACGTACCGCCCCCCAGTGTAGTTGAGGTGATGGTGTTGGACTGCTGGCTTCCTCCCAGAGCAGAGTAAGCCTTTAGGTAGATGGAGTAGGTGGTGGCTGCTTCCAAGTTGGCAAACTCGTGTCTGAAGGTTGTTTTACTGACGGCCTCCTGCAGCTCCGCACTGTCCGGCTCTGAGGACACACAGGTCATAGGTCAAAGGTCAGAGGTCAGAGGGAAGAGGAATCACAGCACTAATCCAGGACAGACAGCGATCAAATGTCAACACATCTCTAATTTTGTCTCAATGAATTTGATCTCATCGTAATTTAATGAATCTTGTTTGTCTAATCTCACTGTTTCATCCGATGTCTTCTCCTTTAATCTCATCTCGTCTCTTCTGGTTTCATCTCATTTTGTCTCCTGATGTCTAATCTTGTCTTGACTCGTCTTGTTTTCATTCATCTCTTTTGTCTCATCTCATCTAATCTCGGTTTGACTCCTCTAATTAACTAAACTAATCTCCTCTCATTTAATCTCATTTTATCTCATGATGTTTTGTTGCCTTCCTCTTGTTTAATCTCCTCTAATCCCATTCTGTCTCATGTCATCTAATGTCAGTTTGTCTCTTCTAACCTTGTCCAATCTAATCCTGGTCTCATGTAATCTAATTTTGTCTCCTCTCATGTTGTCCTCATTTCTTCTCATTACATTTAATCTCACTTCATTTGGTCTCATTTCTATTTATGTAATCTCATCTCCTCATGCCTAATCTTGTGTCATCTTGTCTAATCTCATCTTGTCTTGTTTTTATTCACATCTTTTGTCTCTGATAATCTCATCCCATCTTGTTTCACCTCATTTTGTCTTGTCTTGTTCAGTCTAATCTCACCTTTAACCATCTCATCTACCCTACTTTAATCTCCTCTCGTTTAATCTCTCCTCATCTAATGTCAGTTTGTGTCTTCTAATCTTGCCCAACCTAATCCTGCTCTGTTTAATCTCACATAATCTCATTTTGTTTCTACTTCTCTCACCTCATCTACTCTACTCTCGTTTTGTCTAATCTAATCTTGTCCCATCTCATCTCATGTATCTTACCTCCGAGTCGTCGGATGTGCAGGACGTATCCGATGATGTGCTGGCTGACGTGCTCTGGCGGCTGTTCCCAGATCAGCTGGAGGCTGGTGGAGCTGAGGGGCGTGGCCTGGAGGCCGACGGGGGCCTCGGGCAGCTCGGGCCCCTGGCTGATGGCGAGACGGGCGCTGGCCTGGTTGGTGCCGGCACTGTTCTCTGCGATGCATTGATAGATGGCCTCGTCCTCGGGGGTGATGCAGGTGATGGCGAGCGTCCTGCGGGGGGCAGACAGAGACGTGTTTATTTGTTAGTGTTCAGACTTCTGTAGTTCAACTCATCAGTGAAGAAGAAGGATAATGTCCGTACGTGTTTCCGTTGGTGAGTTTGACGTTGCCGCTGGGTGCCAGCAGTTTGCCGTTCTTCAGCCAGATGAGGTGCGGCTCCGGGACGCCGGACGCCGTGCAGCTGAAGACGGCGCTGCCCCCTGCTGGTCTGGAGACAGACTGAGGCCACTGCACAAACTCTGGAGGAGCTGCAGCGAGACACAGAGGAGGATAGAATATAAATATACCATCTGTTTGTAAAGTTCATGTTCTCTCCGCAGACTGATCTGTAACATATTTCATTATGTGTTATTTTATTCAGATTATGATAAAACATCTAATAAACACTTTCAACACCAGACAGACATCCTTTATTCTCTCAGTCTGACACTGAGCGGCTACACGAGCCTTTAACCACCAACAACATATTTAACAAGTTTCAGTAACAGTACTGCCTGATGTAAAAGCAGCAATACAACAATATAAAAATACTACTTTATATACTACAAATGTATATTTTCCCTCGTGTTTATCATTGATAATCAGAATATAAACAGACAATAAATTGTTTATAACACAATATAATGTAGTTATAAGACATGTTAAGTGTTTATTAATGTTCAGTATTTATTATAACTTCTCCTATGAAGACATATTTTACATTATTACAGCTGTGTTTTATTATATTGTCATTGATGATGTTTATACAGCAGCGCAGGAGGACTTATAATTATTAATTAATACATTAATAAACAATGATATCTGCTGACAGCTGCATTACAGCTGCATAACAGTCATTAGCCAGTTATGAACTCTTCAGCTGTCAGATAAATGTATAGAAATACCTCAGAATGATAGTGAAGTACTACAGGTACCACAGTAGTTGTGTTGCTGTGTGACGTCCAGCAGGAGGCAGCAGAGGTTTTATATCTGAACCTCCTCCAAACCAAAGAGATGTGTGTTTTAACATTATTTTACTAAATATATCCATGTAATGATGTGTTTAAACCAGAGATTTATTATAATAAATGAATAAAAAAAGTTAATATTGAATTAGAACATTTTTTAGCAGATAAAAGAGGCTGAATATCTTCTAAACAATTCTTGGTTTCCTGTTTCACAAACATCTTTCTGACGTCATGTGATCCCATATTTAAAAACACAATAACTAATAATAATAAAAACATAATAAATATCTCAGCCAATGAAAACTGGAGTTGAATCTGAACTTGAACTTTATGTTTGAGCAGCACTTTGACCTCTGACCCCCCCCCCCTCCAGAAAACAGACAGGTGCCGTCTCGCCTCCAGCCCTCCTGTCTCCATGGTAACAGGGAGACCATGGTACACATGTGTCTCTGTCACCCTAAATAACCTCCTGAAGCCCCGCCCCTTTCTCCCCCGCATGTGCAGGGGGAGGGGCCACAGGTCAGAGGTCAGGGGTCAGGGGTCGGGGGGGGCAGGGTGCTTGAATAGGAGCCATTACTCAATACGGGGGGGGGGGGGGGGGGGTTAATTAACATAGAAATAAAGTTGAGTTGTGGAGAGACAACAACACACTGACGACTGTTTTCTCTTTTCAGCTCAAGTTCAAAACTCAACTGCAAGAAATTATATATATATATTATATATATATATAAATATATAAATGATCTATAACAACACATCAGATTTTATAAACTGAACGTTTTAATAAAATCAGTAAAAAGTAAACAGAAACTCCATCTGTCAGATAAGTATAATATATATACTATATATATATATATATACTATATATATATATATATATATAGTATATACTCAGTTTATTTCATCCGTAACATTTGATCTCCTATTTATCATGAATAATCGTCTATAAAGAGTTAATAACTGGTTAATAACCGTCGTTACTGTCAGCAGATATAATAACACTGAAGTGTTTGCTGTAATAATATAAAATATGTCTTCATAGGAGAAGTTATAATAAATACTGAACATTAAATATCTGCTTATAACTACATTATAGTGAGTTATTAATCATTAATAGACTGATTATTAATGATAAAGTGTTCACATTTAATCTAAATCTAAAAGTTTCTTTGTTAATGTTGTTATGTTATGAATATGAATCATATAATAACAATAAAATGCTTTTAGTTTACAGTTTGTGTGTGTTTAGCTGAATTATGTGTGAATGAGTTTATTGATCATAATGAATATTGATCAGCTGCAGCTTTATTTTTATAACTGAAACTAAAAAGAAGTTGAACAAATATCAACGTATTGATAACAAATCTTTCAGTTACACTTTATTTTATAATAATTTAAGAAGTTTCTCTTAAAGAACAAAATCATTTAAGTTCAGTTTGAGTCACTATTTAATTAATTAATTAATAATCAATCAATGAATAATGATCATGTTTAGAGAACTGATTTTATTTCTAGAATATTACAGATTCTTTCCAGGAAACTTACAGATCTGTAAAATAAAGCATCTTGTTTCTGTTTTCTGAAGAATATGAATGAAAATGTGACCGAATATATAATTAATATATAAATAATATATAAATAATATTAATCTGAAATATTAAAATATTAACGTCTGTTCAGACTTTTTTTTTTTTTACTTTTCAAATTTTTTTATGATTCTTTTAGTTTGTGTCCGACATGATTTAAAGTCATCATCTTCATCATCTTCATCATCTTCATCATCTTCATCATCCTCACGTCGCTGACAGACGGAGTTTCAGACTGAATCAAGTCCTCATTGTGAAGTGGGACTCTTCACATGCTAATCCAGATTCTAATGAAGCTCTCAGTCTAGGAAACACACACACACAAAGAGCCTGTGTGTGTGTGTGTGTGACCTCTGACCTCTGACCTCTGACCTGTGTGTGTCTGAGCTGCAGCTGGAGACCAAACAAACAAAACATATAATCCACACGAACAACAGACGGCGTTTTAGCACACAGAGTCCGAGCTGAAATAACGATAATAATAAGAAGAAGAAGAAGAAGAAGAAGAAGAACAACAACAACAACAACAATAATATAAATAAATAAATTGTTCTGATAACTGATTCATGTTTAAATTGTAGTTTCTGTCTGTTTGTTTCTGTGAGTTTCTGCTTTCTGTTGTTCTGATGTGAATCTGGTTCTTCTTCTCTTCTCTTTACGCATCATTTCCTGCTGGGATGGAGGTCAGAGGTCAGAGGTCAGAGGTGACCTTCACTGACACTAATATATCGGTTTATATTCGTCTCTGCTGCTGCTGCTGCTGCTGCAGACACATCAGCTGAACAGAAGATTTATAATATTTCCTTTTGTTATCTAAATGTTCTTAAAGGTTTTTTCATTTTTTAAAGGTTATTAATGTTTATATATAAATATAATATTTAGAAATGATCATAATGTTCCTAAAGGTTCGTGCATATAACAGTTGAACAGATGATCATAAATAATCCTAAAATTCTTGAATGTTTTTAAGAGTTCCTAAATATTTATAAATGTTTGTTAATGTTTCTACAGGTTCTTAGTTATTTATGGATTTTATTAAATGTTAATAAAGGTTCCTGAGTTTTTGTAAATGTTCCTAAAGGTTCTTATAAATATTTGTATGTGTCTGTAAATGTTCCTCAACATTTCAGATAATTCATTAACATTTATAAATGTTCTAAAAGGTTCCTACATGTTTTTAAATGTTTTATCTTTTTGTAAATTGTTGTTAATGTCCCTAAATGTTCCAAAAGGTTCCTAAACAGCCATAAAGGTTCCTGAAACGTTGTAAATATTCTGAAAGGTTCCTAAATATTTAGAGATGTTGGTAACATTCATAAACATTGGTAAAGTCTCATTTCAGCTGGTTGCAGTGTTTTCTCTCTCTGTGTGTCTTTGTCCTCTTTGTCTCGTTCCCCCCCCCCCCCCCCCCCCCCCCCCCCCCTCCCCAGTCTGGTTCACTGACAGACTCAGAGGTCAGAGGTCAGAGGGGTGAAGAGTCAGACGGCAGCAGAACAACCTCGAACTGAACTGAACTTGACATCGACACACAAACAGACGGACAAGTTCAAGAGCACAAACACACTCCGACACTTCAGTGTGTTCACGCCGCTGACGAGTTCAAGTTCAGACGTCTGTTCAGGTTTCAGTTAAAGTTCAAACTAAACACATAAAATCAACGACTGCAAACCTGCACTGACTCATAATGTTTGCTACGTCTCTCTGTTATTGTACATTACCATTAATGTAAATAAATATCTAATATCTACCAATAATATATAATATCTAAATCTGATAAAAGAGGAAGAAACTGATTCTGACATTATTTAGATTTTCTAATGAATGAAACTGAATTATGGACGAACAGCCTGAAACTGAGAGATTTCACTGCAGGAAGACGTATTTTTATCTGATATCAAAAGATCAAACTGGAGGAAGTTCAAACACCTTGTATGTTATTTTTAGTTTAAGAGCTCATTAAGCCTCATTTTTTAATTATTATTATGTTTTTTTCTCACAAAAGTTTCAGTTGAAACAGGGTCGTTACAGTAATCTGGTTCTGTGTTCACAGTTTTCATTTTAATCTGGTTTAATCTGGTTTAATCTGGTTTAATCTGGTTTATCTGGTAAAATAATGAAAATAAATACTGTCTGATTTGAAAATCGTCACCTGTGAATGTTTCACAGCCGCAGCCGTCAGGATTTAATCTACGTAGTGATAATCAACACTGTACAGACGTCTGCACAGCATCGCATTCTGGTAATCGTAATATTTTAATAAAGAACTATCTGATGAACAGTCCATTAAAAGGTTTCACGACTGTCTGATAGAAGTCAGGAGTCCCTCAGGGCTCTATTGTTGGGCCTCTTTTATTCACTGTGTACATAAACAAGAACATCTATGCCACCTGAACTGTGATGTACATTTTTATGCAGATATTATTCTATACATTACTGGCTGCTGCTGATCTACAGTTTGTTTTAGATACATGTCAGATCACTCATCATACACCAGCTGGTTTTAAATTCTGACTAAACAACATGTATGTTGTTCCCGGGGTCAGTTAAGACCTTCCAGCCTCCTGTTCTTATCCAAACTCTTCAGGGTTCCCACATTGACATTGTTGAATGTTATAAATATTTAGGAATCTGGCTGCAGACAAGAGTCACTTTTAAAACTGAGATGGAAAACCTGACCGCAGACGGATTCGTGTATAAAATTAAATTATGTTTCTCTTCTGACAGTCAGATTATAAAACTGTCTCACCTGATTATGGAGATATATGAATCTAACTTGTGTCTGTCTATGATTAAACGGTTTAGTGTCTCTTCCTGTTTAATCTCTCTCACCTTGTTTAAATAAATGATTAAATAGAATAAATATTTCCTGTGTCGTCGTTATGTTTGATGTGTGCGTCTGTACCTTGTACGAACAGTCGTCCGAGCGCCGTGCGTCGGGATCTGCTGCCCGGTCTGTTGGCTGAACAAACGTAAACTCCTGAATGTTGCAGTGTGGCGTCAGAGATCATCAGATTCCCGGTTCCCAAAACCTGGATCCCCTCCACACCTATGGACCGCCCGTCTGTCACAGCAACACATCATCATCATCATCATCATCATCATCATCATCATACAGTTTATGTATAGAATACTAGATACTGAATAAACCACTGAGAGGTTTTGTAATCAATAATTGATCAATAAGAGGTTGTTTAAGGGTTAAGGTGAAGGTTGTTACCAAGGCGACTCCAGGACACAATGGGGCGGGGGTTTCCTGTGGCAATGCACTCCAAGATGGCGGTCTGGTGGACGTTGATGGTGAGGTTCTGAGGACCAGACAGGATGACGGGCTCCTTGTAGATCCTGGATCCTGCAACTGGACCCACAGAAACCACAGCGTCAGAACCTGGATCCTGAATCCTGAAGGTTCTTCTAAAAATCTCTTTAAAGTCCTCTGAGTTTAGTCTTACCGGTGACGGACAGCTGGGCCTCGTGGCTGTAACGGGTGTTGGCGATGTTGGAGGCGACGCAGCGATACAAGCCGCTGTCGGTCCGCCGAACGCCGGTAATCTGCAGGATGCCGTTAGGAAGCAGAGTGTATCTGCAGAAAGACACATTTAATATCTGTTAAATACACATTAAAGACTGAGATGTGGTTGGAAAGTACGTTGACTTTGAGTCACGTTTTTTTTTTTATCAAATTAGTTTCACACATTTGTTAAATATACATTAATTACATTATAATATATATTAAATATATTTAAAATACATGTGAAGTACACATGGAATAGATATTATGTTTAATGTATTAAACACACATTAATTACACAATAAAAACATGTTAATTACTCATCAAGATAGATAGATGATTGATAGATGATTGATAGATGATTGATAGATGATTGATAGATGATTGATAGATAGATGATTGATTGATAGATGATTGAAAGATGGATGATTGATAGATGGATGATTGATAGATGATTGATAGATGATTGATAGATAGATGATTGATTGATAGATGATTGATAGATGGATGATTGATAGATAGATGATTGATAGATGATTGATAGATGATTGATAGATGGATGATTGATAGATAGATGATAGATAGATGATTGATAGATGATTGATAGATAGATGATTGATTGATAGATGATTGATAGATGGATGATTGATAGATAGATGATTGATAGATGATTGATAGATGATTGATAGATAGATGATTGATTGATAGATGATTGATAGATGGATGATTGATAGATAGATGATTGATAGATGATTGATAGATGATTGATAGATGGATGATTGATAGATAGATGATAGATAGATGATTGATAGATGATTGATAGATAGATGATTGATTGATAGATGATTGATAGATGGATGATTGATAGATAGATGATTGATAGATGATTGATAGATGATTGATAGATGGATGATTGATAGATAGATGATAGATAGATGATTGATAGATGATTGATAGATGGATGATTGATAGATAGATGATTGATAGACGGATGATTGATAGATGGATGATTGATAGATGATTGATAGATGATTGATAGATAGATGATTGATTGATAGATGATTGATAGATGGATGATTGATAGATAGATGATTGATAGATGGATGATTGATAGATAGATGATTGATAGATAGATGATTGATAGATGGATGATTGATAGATAGAAAAATACAAAAACAGATGCAAAAAAAGCAAAGGAAATGATTTCCAATAAAAAAAGAAAAGAACATGTTAAACACGCTAAACTACCTTTTAAACACGTTAAATATTGTTAAGTACATGTTAATTATGCCTTTCATATATATTAGATATGTGTGAGTGTGTGTGAGTGTGTGTGTGTGTGTGTGTGTGTGTGTGTGTGTGTGTGTGTGTGAGTGCGTGTGTGTGCGTGTGTGTGCGTGTGTGTGAGTGTGTGTGTGTGCGTGTGTGCGTGTGTGTGCGTGTGTGTGTGTGTGTGAGTGTGTGTGTGTGTGTGTGTGTGTGTGCGTGTGTGTGTGTTTGTGTGCGTGTGTGTGTGTGTGTGTGTGTTGGTACCTGGGGTCCTCGGTGCTCAGTGGGCGTCGGTCTCTCTGCCAGGTGATGTTGGCTTCTGGGATTCCATTTACCTGACAGGTGAGTCTGGCCACGCCCCCTTCATCCACCGCCACAGACTCAGGGTGAGACAGGAACTTAGGGAGGGCTGCGGGGGGGCGGGGGAGGGGGGCAGAGAAATACATGAAATTCATAAACTGATGATGTGTGTTACAGCAGCGGTGGACAAACAGCGGCCCGTGGACCAAATGTGGCCCTGCGAGCTAAAACATTTTGTCCCCCTGCTGAACTTTGACATCATGTTTCATGAATCTGCTGCAGATACAAAATAAATCCAGTCAGCAAATTAAGTCTCTTTTAAGACTGTTTCAGCCTCAGCAGCTAAACTGTAACTGTGATGTTAATCAGCTGAAGTGTCCACATGCAAATAACCCGACTAGACTACATCTATATAAAGTTACACATTACATTACTAATCAATATTTATATCAGCACTCTTACGCACCGTTTCACCTGTATATATATTGACATTGTATGTTGTCGTCTATATGATGTTTCTATATTTAGGACTCTGTTTCTATTTGTTAATGTTTAATTCTTTCAATCCACCATAAATAAACTAAATAAACTCTGTTAATCTTTACTTCCTGATGAGATTCATGACATCACATATAAATTAAACATATAGACGAGTGTTTCCACTGAAACACCCTGAAAAGACAGTGCGTTGTGTTACATATGTTCAGGTCATGTGACTCACATGCGAGCTGGACTCGGGCCTTGCGGCTGATCAGCATGCCGTAGTGGTTCTGCGCGGCGCAGTCGTACTCGCCGGCGTCCGTCTCGTTACTTTCTCGTCTCTTGGAGAAGTTCTTGATGAGCAGCGTTCCGTTAGGGAGCACCGTCGCCCTGACGCCGGTTGCCACGGGAACGCCGTTCCTCCGCCAGGTGATGGAGATAGGCCCCTCCCCTTCTACCTGACAGTCCAGCATCAGGGGGCGGTCCCTCGCTGCGATGACATCACCGGGCTCTTTCAGGAAGGCCAGCTCCGAGGCTCCGCCCACACCTGACAGGTTGATACGGGAACGTTAGTCTGATGCTTAGATGGGTTCGCTGTCGTCACGTCAGGTCAAAGGTCAGATTCTCAGGTGTCTCAGTACAGAACTGAGAGTCCGACTGACAACAACACGACAAACATAAACCTGGATCCTGATTGGACGGATGACGTACGACTGTTTATCTCTATATGTGTCTTCATGTTTGGATTCAAACCAACGATGAACTGATCTACTGACGAGTGTTGTTTGTATCAGAGCTGATGTATCGCTGCAGCGGGTCACATGTTCCTTCATCATGAGTTTAATCAGACTGTAGTTCATCGTAACAGCAGGAAGGAAGGAGATCAGTTCATTACTGGTTTGATTCTAAACATGAAGACAATCAGCAGAATGATCCTTTAACTCTGTTACATTATTATAATATTCACTAATAACTGATCCATCAAACATGAACATGTGAAATACTCACAGAGAGTCTGAGGATGATGAAGATGAAGATGACAGTGATGATGATGATGATGAAGCTGTTGACGACCAATAATAAAGTC
>NC_089526.1:693265-698265 GCF_963924715.1 Thunnus thynnus | reverse complement strand
CTGTATGAAAATGAGTTTGATCTGATGAATATGAATGTTTTTGACCTTCTGTCTGCATCATCAGACTTTCTCACAATCACACATTTACATTTTTATATTTAAGCTTTTTCACTATTAGAATATTAAAATATGTTGAACTATTGAATGTTATTCTCCTCTTTAACAGTTTTATAGTTTTCTTGCATCATTCTGATTTTCTTCAGCAAACATCTTCATACAATAAAATATATAAAAAACACAAAGAAAAACAACATAAATAATAAGTAAAATCAATAACATAATAAAAGCTCATAATTATAAGAATAAACATTAAAGCTGATTATAAATAGAAGAAAATCTCTGAATATCTGGTTTGTTACATTTTTTGTCTCTTTGTGTCTTTTTCATGTTAAACAATAAATAAATAAAATCTACAATTATGAAAGTAAACATGTTTATTATTATTATTTTATTTAGACAGCAGCTGTGAGGAAACTGACTTCTACTCAAATAACTAATATAATTATATTAAATAACACAGATCACAATCTGCAGATTATTTCTTCATGTTTAACGAATAATAAGATCATAATAAATAATTAGTAGATATAAAAGATAAATATATATATCAGACCTGAGCAGCAGAGTGTCATCATCATCATCATCATCATCCAGCTCCACATCGTCTTCATGTTTCAGTTTAACTTTAAATCCAAACCATCAGATTAAAACTCCAACAGCTCCGACAGAAAATAAAAATAGTCCTTCTTCTTCTTCTTCTTCTTCTTCTTCTTCTTCTTCTTCTTCTTCTTTTTAAAAATGTATCAAATGTTTTAAAGTGTCATGAATGTGAACTCAGAGATCTCAGAGGAGCTGCTGAGTCTCTGATGACCTGATTCACAATGACCTCACACCCTCACACCGCTGGGGGCGGGGCCTCCGGGGGCGGGGCCTCCGGGGGGGCATGTGACCCTGAGGTCAGGTGAGGTGAGGAGGGGGGAGGAGCCTCCTCTGGGTTTAATATGAAGCTGCTGCTTTGTAATGAAGAGGGGGAGGATGGATGGATGGATGGATGGATGGAGTAAAAAGAAAGGAACGAAGAAGGAAAGGTAGAGATAAAGTAAGAATGGAAAGAAAGGAGTGAGGAAAATAAAGAATGGATGTGGTAAAAAAAAAGGAGGGGAGGAAGAAGGAAAGATAGCAATACAATAAGGATGGAGGGAGAGATGGAGGGATGATGAAGAGGAGAGACAAAAGAAGGAAGAACTGAAGGGAAGGAAGTGATGAAGGTACAGCTGGATGGCAGGAAGGGAGGAAGAAGGGAAGGAGACAGGATGGATAGAAGGAAAGAAAGAAGTAAAGAGATACTGAGGCTGCTCTCTGTCTGGAGTGTTCTTATTATTTTGTCCACCTGCTGTTGATCCTCAGTGTGTCAGAGAAACAAACAGATATTAATAACCACAGAAGAAGAACAACCACGTTGCTGCCAGCAGGACAGAAGTGAAGACGATGACGATGATGATGATGATGATGATGATGATGATGATGATGATGATGATGATGATGATGATGATGATGAAGCAGCAGCAGATGAAGATTCACAGGCTGCAGTTTGGACTAAACAGGAAACATGACTTTGATTTGAGATATTTTGCAGAAAATTTGAATTTAAAAATAATATTTTTGTTTAATATCTTAATAAACCGAATTTGATTGGAAGGATTTTTAGTTTATTGCTATAATTATTGTCTTCATTATCATTATATTAGTATTATTATCGATCATATTAAAATAAGTTTAGCGCTGTTCCTCCACCAGCAGGCGGCGGTATCGATCCGCTGGGTTGTTTATCTGCCGCCATTAAAGCAGAAGAAGAAGAACAGCAGCGATGGCGCGGAGGCTGCTGATGTAAACAAACATCAGAAACGTGTCGCAGTTTAACTTCTGATGAGAAGATGAGACACGGCGGAGGAAGAGGAGAAGAAGAAGAAGAGGAAGAGGAGTTAACTCACTCAGACTGAAGGTTAGCGAGGCTAAAACACGGCTAACATGCTAACATGCTAACCGCAGATGTGAAACTCCGCTCGGATCTTTTATCTTCAACCTTCAGCTTTTAGTTCTCAGTTTGTTTCCTGCTGATGTTTCTGTTCTTGTTTCTGGTTTCTGATCTTCTTCACTGCAGAACAAAGAGGCTGGAATGGTGAGAAACAGAACGACACATTTAAGACTTTAATACTTCTTTAATAGCACGTAAATAAACACACATAAACATAAACACACATAAACACACATTAACACACATTAACACACATTAACACACATTAACACATGTATTCAGCAGCTTTGTGCATTAAATCGAAGACGTTTCAGACTTTCTGCCGCTTTTATGAAGACTAAAAGTGAATTCTCTGTTTTTGTAAAGACTTTTTAGCAGCTGCAGATGTTCAGGACTCTCAGATGTGAATTAGCAGGTTTCTCATGTAAACAGTGAATATTAAAGTGCAGGTAAACAAACATTCACCCTCAGATTAAATCACATGATGATGAAATGAAAGTGAAGGAAGCTTTAAAACACTTTGCATCACGATTAAAGCTGCAACTAACGATTATTTTCATGATTCATTATAAATCTGCAGATTATTTTCTTAATTAATCGATTAATCATTTGATCTATAAAACATCATAAAACTGAGACAAACAGTTTCCTTCAACCCAAAGAGATGAAACATCTTGTTTTATCCAACAAAAATACTAAAATACTTTATCTGCTGGTGTCTTTAGTCTCTCTGACAGTAAACTGAAGATCTTTGTGGATTGAAGACGTCGTCTTTGGGAAACATTGATCCGCATTTTTCATCATTTTCTGACATTTTATGGACCAAACAACTAATCAATGAATCCAGAAAATAATCAACATACTTATTAATAATGAAAATAATTGTTAGTTGCAGCTGTAGATTAATCTGCAGGTTGATTAAAACATCAGGCTGAGATGTTATCAGAGATATATAGAAATATCTAACTTTAGACAAGCAGACAAGAAAACTCTCATTATTGATGATCGATCGGTAATTATTGATGGTTGGTAGCTGTGTCAGTAACTTCCTGTTCCTGTTCTTCAACCAGCTGCTGATCCACCTGGTCCAGTCTGACCTCATCTGATCTGATCCAGCTCGGTCCAGGAGGGTCTGTTCTGGTCTGTTCTGGTCTGTTCTGGTCTGAGGAGGTGGTGATGGCGGGACGGGGGCGTGGGCGGGGTCGGAGGATGATGAGCTTCAGTGTGGAGGCCGTCGGCATCAGCAGAGGAGACAGTTTACCTCCATCCATCCAACAACCTACACCTCTGTTCCCTGTGAGACACACACACACACACACACACACACACACAACTACACACCACAAACATAAACAAACACACACAACAACACACACACACACAACTACACACCACAAACATAAACAAACACACACAATCAATTACACACACACATATATACAAACACACACAACAACACACACATATATACACTCTACACACACACAACTACACACAACTACACACCACAAACATAAACAAACACACACAACAACACACACACACAATCAATTACACACAATCAACCACACACACACCACAAACATAAACAAACAAACACACACACAGACACACACACACACTGATATCATTCAGTGTGATTGACACTTCCTGAGGTTATCATCAGGGCCCAAAGGATGAAGGCTCTATTGTATTTCATGTGTTTGTTTCTTTCTTTATTATTACGCCACTTAAACCCTAAATTTGACCCCTAAACGTGCTCAAAAACTCACCAAATTTGGCACGCACACCAGGTCTGGTGAAAAATTTGATAAAATGTAAAAATTAACCCTGAAAGTGCTAAAATGTGCTCTCTAGCGCCACCTATGTAACTAAAACGGCCGCCACGGCCCGTAGGAATGTTGTAGAGAGATCAAACCAAAACTGACCACTTTCAAACCAAAGTGGTCAGTTTGACTGGATCAATGGATTCGCTACTAAATTTCCTACTAAAAAATATGATTTTTAATGTAAGATTTGGCCAAAGTCATGGGATTTATGAGGAGATTTGACAAGAATCGTACTCTAACATTCTCCTCTCCAGCTGAGAGGGAGAGAGAGAGAATATATATATATACATATACATATATATATATACATACATACATATATGTATATATGTGTGTGTGTGTGTATTATAAAGAAACTGGTGACTTCGTCCTTTAACAGTCTTCCAGTCAACACAAGTTTTCCTTCTAACCAGCAGAGCTGCTCTGACGCCTGATAACAATCAAACATGAGACAGTTTAAACTGCAGTTTGGAGCTTTTACTTATAAATGAACGTCTGTTACGTTCAAGCCAAACGAGTTCAGATTAATCTCTCTGTATTTCACAGTCTACAGAGTTTTTAATCTGGTGTTGGGTTTGACATTCCTGTGCTGGCCGGTTGAATCGTACTGAGCTCTATAAACACAGCAGAGCGGCTAACTTCCTGTTAGCTCTGTGCTAACTTGAATGGGGATAAAATAATTAAATCACACGGCTCTTCTAGACTTTCCAAATGTTATCAAGCTGATCAAACTCTGATAGTGAAACAAGTCATTTCATTCAATTGATCCACCGTTTGACAGCCGTAACAACAGCAACAGAGTCGGCTACGGCGGAGCCTGTGATGTAAACATGTAATTACTCTCACCGCCAGAAGAGGAAAACAAAAGTCCTGCGCTGAAGCTTTAAACTCAGCAACACAACAAATTCACCCACTAAACACCACCAGGTCACCTGCAGACCAAACAAACTAATGAACTGGTCGCTAATATCTCTGTAACCTGTCGACGATGCTAATTATCATCAGTCTACAATGCAGACGTTTGTACCGGTGAAAAACACACCAACACACTAACACACAACACACCAACACACTAACACACAACACACTAACACACAACACACTAACACACCAACACACTAACACACTAACACACA
>NC_089526.1:683265-688265 GCF_963924715.1 Thunnus thynnus | reverse complement strand
CATGCTAATGGTACATGCTAATGGTACATGCTAATGGTACATGCTAATGGTACATGCTAGTGGTACATGCTAATGGGTCCAGACTGCAGGAGGACGAACCAGGTGTGAACCAGTTGTGAACCGGGTGTGAACCGGGTGTGAACCGGGTGTGAACCGGGTGTGAACCAGGTGTGAACCAGGTGTGAACCAGGTGTGAACCAGGTGTGAAAGGTTGTCTCTCATCAGGCTGATTAATTGAGGGTCTGTGTGGTTTTGACTTTTTGTCGTCTGAATTGTTCTGATCGATCATTTTAAATATTGATATCTGATGATTAGAGCTGAAACGCAACGATCAACAAAGAGTTAATTGGCAGCTATTCTGATGAACGATTGATCGTTTAATCTTTTAATTAGTTTTTCCTCAAATAAAAATGTAAAACATTTGTTTTCAGCTGAAGATCATCACATGACAGTAAACAAGCATCTGAATGATTTATGTTATTCTGATCAATTATTAATAATCTTTCACTCATTTCTGACACTTTATATTAGAATAATCATCAGCTGCAGCTCTGATCTCACATCTGGTCACAGACTGAGTTCACACTGGTTCTCCCACAATGCAACGCACAAAGCTTTATGTTTATGAAGAATTAAAGGACAGTTCCCAGTGTTCCCAGTGTTCCCAGTATTCCCAGTGTGTTAAACCAGCAGTCAGGTGTCTGTAATCATTCCTCCTGTTCATACTGGATATTAAAAGATCCTTCAAATGTGCTTTCAATGGAAGTGATGGAGGATAAAATCCACAGTGTGTCCACACAGTCATTTAAAGTCTGTGTGAAGCTTCTATTCAGCTTCAGCAGTCTGAGTTAGTCATATCAAGTGGATATCTGACACATTTACAGTCTTTTTAGCATCAAATTCCCTCTTTGTGTTTCCTCGGACAGTGTTTCCCTGTTGAGCTGCAGGTGGAAGTATAGTAACAAAAAGAGGAACTTTGGCACTAAAAAGACTGTAACGTTGAAAGATATCTACTTGATTTGACTCATTTGGACGCTGAAGCTTCATATTAGCTTCAGACTGTGGATTTTGTCCTCCATCACTTCCATTGTAAGGTCATTATGAAGGGATCTTCTACTGGTCAGTATGAACAGGAGGAATGATTACAGCAAGAAAAACAGCTTTAATGTTCATTTGATGACTGACTGCTGGTTTAATGACACTTGGAAATATGAAAACATGAAGCAGCTGGACCTGCAGGTCCTCAACAGACTCACCTGAACCTCCGGATCACTTTATTTCAGATGAGCAGTTCCCTCTGTGTCCTCTGGAGGTCAGACGTGTGTTTTAGAAAATTATTTATATTTCCTTCCCATCTCATCTCCGTCCTCACAAACATTCACCAACAAAAATAATAAATATAATAAATTAAGTCTTTAAAATATGAACAAATACAGAATATTTCCCTCAAACATGATCAGTCACAACGTTGAAACCACTGACAGAAATGTCACCTGTCCAGGTTTGGACCTATCAGGCAGCAGGTGAACAGTCAGCTGACCAGGGTCAGATGGTGAAGGTCAGATGATGATGATGATGAAGGTCAGATGATGATGATGATGAAGGTCAGATGATGATGATGATGAAGGTCAGATGATCAGAGCGTCTCCAGGTGGTTCTTGTTGTGGCTGAAACTCACCTGAGAGCGTCACACCTGCTGTGAACGAGGATCTAGTGATGCTTTTAGAGCCGTCCAATCATGAGCCACGGAGCGTTTCAAACCAAAGACTCCGCCCACTGATGACACGTCAAAGAGGGGGGCGGGGCTCCGCTGTGACATCACCTGCTCAGGTAAAGACTGCTGGCTCTGCGCTCACCTGGAGACACTCTGGTCTCTTATTTCTGCATCTTTCACTGAAGTCTGTTGTCAGACTGACGCGTCTCTTTGTCTTTAATCAGTTATTGATCGGACGCAGCTGATTGAACTGATCTGATACGACATCAGTCAAGTGTTTTATATTTGATTCAACATTTAATTAAAAACAGGATCTTTATCAATGAACAGAAGAACAAACAACTTTCTTCATTCATAAAGATCTTTTCATGATCTGTTTTCCTTTTAATCTGATGGATGATGTAACATTCAATAATCAATAATTAATAATTAATCATCATTTCCATTCAGTCACACGTGAGGCTGAAGATCTGAGTGATGAGTAGAAACTATAACTATAACCTGCGTTATTAAATAATTAATTTAAAATCAGAATATCAATAAATGCAAATAATTAATCAATAAAACAGTAGAAACGGTTCATGAGTCTCTACAGTCGACTGACAGACGTCACGTTTCTGTTTCCTGTTTCCTCTCTGCTCGTGTCTTCAGCGGGAGGGACGGGGACGTACTCCTCTCCTGTCTGCACCTGTGTTTCCATGGCGACGCCCTCTGACCTCCATGTGTGTTTCCTCCTCCACAGCAGCAGCAGCAGGACGGCGGCGGCGGTCAGACCGGCGGGGGCGGAGATGACGTGCATCCTGTGAGAGCAGGACGACTCCGCCCTCCAGCTGACCTCCAGCCGGTTGTCCAGGCTCAGGTGAGCGGCGGCGCAGGTGTAGTTGTGTTTCTGTTGAAGCTCTTCGTCCGTGACAGTCAATGTCTTCCTCACCTGGTAGAGGCCGTTGGCGTTGGGCAGCACCGCGCCGCCCGTCAGCTGGTCTTCATCCACCGACTGGCCGTCCCGCAGCAGCGTCAAGTTGATGTGGCGAGGATAGAAGTCTGTGGCCATACAGGTGAGCTGAGCCCCGCCCACCACCTGCTTCGTTATGAAGCGGACTCGAGGTTGAACCCGACGCGTCACCAGGCGTTTCTCGCGGTCCAGGAGATGCCTGAGCGTCCGCACGCAGAAGGGCAGGTAGATGTTGGAGTAAAGCATCTGGAAGTACGTCTTCTTCATGGCGTCCCATTGGATCTCCCAGCCGTCGCCGCCAGCGTAGGTGAAGTGCGTCATGTTGTACATCAGGCTGTCGGCGTCCTGCCCGTTGGAGCCGTCCCTGAACATGATGAGCGCCGGCTGTCCGTCCTGCAGGACCTCGCAGCCCGTCAGCCTCTGCTGGACGTGGACGCCCACCGTCAGGTTGAAGCGGTGTTTGACCAGCGTCAGCCTCAGTACGAACACGGCCTCCTGACCCAGGCCCAGCTCCGCCCCCTCCTTGCCACCGCCACTGGTCAGCCGATCCATCACAGAGTCGTAGTAGCCCACCTGGATGTCGTCCAGCATCAGGACCACACTGAACTCTGGAAACGGCGTCGACCCTGAGATGTAGGTGGCCAGCGCCCACAGGGAGTGTCGTCCTGAACCTTAGAGGAGCAAAGCATTATGGGTAAGTAGGAGGCACCAGCTGTGGACTGGACAGCTGATGTTTATGCGTTTGAGTCAGACTGACACACTGATCCTCGTCACAGGTTCTCGTACCAACACAAACATCTGACCCAGCTGTTGGGGACTAACATGTATACTGGGAACCAGTAGGGGCTGCAGGAGATAAATAGATCAGTGTGTTTGTTTAGTGGTCTGAGCTTCCCGCTGCCATCTGGACACACTGTGAGTATCATGTGAAACATTTCTGTTTAGAATTATGTGTATTTTGTTCACTGGGTTTACTTCTTCTTCTCTGCTTTTTTCTGGTGCGTTTCTGTGTTTTTTAGCAGTTCACCACCAACGTCAGCAGGAACACAAACATAATCACTGCAGAGGTAACTGAAACATCTGGCATATTATTGATGTGTCATGTGACTAATTGATTAACTGACAGAGAATAAAATCAACATCAGATCTAATAATCTATAAGAACCAGTACTGGTTGCTTCATTAAACATCCTGAAAACAGTTTGTTACCTGAACTCATCACCTGACGGAGGAACAGAGACTCAAACAGCAGCTGGAAGACAAACATATTGATCTGCTGATCAGGAATCAGCTGATTAACCGATTGATTGCTGTGGTTTTAAACATCTGCTTCCTCTTCTTCACTTTGCTTACTTTCACTTTGTGTGTTTCAACCAATCAGCATCCAGAACCTGGTGTGTCCGGGCAGATCAAAGGAGTCTGACCAATCAGAGAGAGGGAAGTGTGCAGCAGTCGAGCTCCACAGATCTGTTCTCGTCAAAGTAACAACTTTTACACCTCAGGCAACAACAAACACTTTTTATTCACATTTTAAATTGTTTTATTTCAGTGTTTCAGGCTGAAATCCATGTATTCCTATAGCTCTCAGTAGTAATGACTTAATGAGCTTCTTTAATGATAAAATTCTAACAATTAGAGGCAAAATTAACCACCTCCTGCCCTCAACAGGCACCGTTCTCTCCCCAAACACAGGAACCTTGGTAACGGCAGTAAATCCTGACATATATTTGGACTGTTTTTCTCCAGTCGACTTGTCTGAACTAACTTCAATGATTTGTTCAGCTAAACCATCAACCTGTCTCTTAGACCCCATCCCAACTAGGCTGCTTAAGGAAGTCTTACCCTTAGTGAGCACTTCTTTACTAGATATGATCAATCTGTCTTTAGTAACAGGCTATGTACCACAGTCCTTTAAAGTAGCTGTAATTAAACCTCTTCTTAAGAAGCCTACTCTTGATTCAGGTGTTTTAGCCAATTATAGACCTATATCTAACCTTCCATTTCTATCTAAGATCCTTGAGAAAGCAGTCTCTAATCAGTTATGTGACTTTCTACATAACAATAGTTTATTTGAGGATTTTCAGTCAGGATTTAGAGCGCATCATAGCACAGAGACAGCACTGGTGAAAGTCACTAATGACCTCCTAACTGCATCAGACAAAGGATTTGTCTCTATACTTGTCCTGTTAGATCTTAGTGCCACATTCAACACAACTGACCATCACATCCTATTACAGAGACTGAAACATTTAATTGGCATTACAGGAACTGCATTAAGCTGGTTTAAGTCCTATTTATCAGACCGATTTCAGTTTGTACATGTTAATGATGAAT
>NC_089526.1:663265-678265 GCF_963924715.1 Thunnus thynnus | reverse complement strand
CTAGTTTCCATCAGAAGCATTTCCACTGAAACTGCTCTTCTCAGAGTCTCCAATGACTTAATGATGTCTTCTGATGAGGGTGAATGTTCTGTTTTGTTGCTGCTGGATCTTAGTGCAGCTTTTGACACTGTTGATTACAGAATAATGACTGGAAGTCTTAGACAGCAGGTGGGTGTCTCTGGGAGAGTCCTGGACTGGTTCTCATGTCTTTCAGATAGGAGTTTTTCTGTCACTTGGTCCCTACATGTCTGAAATTGTTGCTCTTTCCTGTGGTGTGCCTCAGGGTTCTGTCTTGGCTCCTATATTATTTGCTCTGTATATGCTTCCCATAAGTCATATTATTAGAAAATGTAACAGTATGCTGATGACATTCAGCTGTATGTCTCTTTTAAACCTGATAAGACTGATAAACTGTCTGACTGCCATGAAGGACTGGATGGTTCACAACATTTTACAGCTGAACACAGATAAGACTGAGATTCTTATCATTGCATCAGACAGCAGAGCTTCCAGTGTTGCTTAGTGTACTGGGTCCCTTTCTGCTGTACAGTCTAATTTTAGAAACCTCTGTGTTTTATTTCATCTGGCTGCACTTCAATCAACATATCAAATCTTCAACCCGCTCATATTTCCTCCATTTAAGAAACATTGCCAAACTCAGGTTTGTTATATCACAACCTGAGCCGGAGATGATCATTCATGCTTTTATATAATCTTGGCCAGACTACTGCAGTTCCTTTTTCAGCTGCCTTCAGCTGCTTCGTCCCTGGACGTCCACAGATGGTCCAGATCGCTGCTGCAGACTCAGTAGGTCACTGTGTTCTTCTGACCAGTGCTTACTGGTT
Organism: Thunnus thynnus; assembly: GCF_963924715.1. Taxonomy (NCBI): domain Eukaryota; kingdom Metazoa; phylum Chordata; class Actinopteri; order Scombriformes; family Scombridae; genus Thunnus; species Thunnus thynnus. The sequence continues at coordinate 677,420 of NC_089526.1, read as the reverse complement.
GTCCCTCACTCTTGACCAAAAACAAAAGGTGATCTTTGAAGTTGTTGCTCTGACATGTTAGAGCGTTCTTCCTGTAGAAACACAACCTGCCGTCTCTAGTGTTGTATTTTGTGTGTTTTTAAGGTCTGTTGCTGCTTATGTTTTATTGTTTATTTCTTTTATTGTATCTTATTTGTACTATTTTATGGTTTTATTTCTTTAACAACTGTATTCTTATGAAGCACTTTATGACCTCTCTGTCAAAGGTGCTATATTAAATAAACTTTACTTACTTACTTACTGACTCATCGTTGAGATATTTCCAACGCTGCCGTCTACAGAGCCAACAATGAAAACATGAATGAATGAATGACTGAAAACGTGAATCATATTAAACTGATTTATTGTTTGAATAAAAAAATAGAAATCTTCTCATATTTACAAAATAAATATACAGGTGTAACTTCCTGAAACTCCAAAAAGTAAAAAAAAAAGCAACCAATCAGAACATTCGACTAAGTAACAACACACATCTGAAACTTTTCCCAAAAACAACAAAACATTTTTATCTACAAAACAAAGTGCCAAAAAAAGTCATCGTATATAAACTGCTGAGTCATCACCAATAAACTGCTGAGTCATCGTCAATAAACTGCTGAGTCGTTGTTAATAAACTCAACGCCCCTGAGCTGATGATGAGTGAGTGACATGTCAAACGAGCTCTGGAGGGGGGGGGGGGCAGTCTGGGTCAGTTACTAAAGACTGGACAGAGGACTGATGTTGGACAGGAAGTTGGACAGGAAGTTGTCCTCATCTCGTCTGCATTAGCGTCCTCGTCTTCATGACGTCCTCAGAAGACCTGAACAGCCGGAGGAGCGTTAACGGCGTCCTCGTCAACCTGAAGGCAGCGAGACAGAAGATGATTAGACAAAACTATCTCATCTCATCTCCTCGTATATTATCATATTTAACTGGATCTCATTTGATCTCATCTCTAATATCTCTTCATATTTCATTTGATCTATCCCAAAGTATCTCATGTCATCTTTTCTCATATAATTGTAACATCTTGTTTTCTCATTCTAGCTTAAATCTTATTTTTATCTCATCTCATTCGATCTAATTTTATTTGATCTATTCTCCACTTAATTCATTTAATCTCTCTCATCATGTTTTATTTCATCTAATATCATCTCATATTATCTCATTTTATTTCATTATCTCATCTCATTTTTATATTTTATCCTCTCATTTTATTTAATCTCATTTCATCTCCTCTTCTTTATTTTATCATATCTCATTTTGTTTAATTTATCTCATTTCATTTTTATCTCATTTTTTAAAAATCTCATCTTCTCATTTTACGTTGTCTCTAATCTCTAATCTCATCCATGTCGTTTTATCTCATCTCCACGTCTCATTTGATCTTCTCTTATTATATCTGACTTTATCTCATCTTACTCATCTCATTTTATTTTATTTAGTGTTGCCTCATCTCATTTTTTGCGTCTCATATTTTCTTGTTTTATCTCATTTTATTTCATCTCATCTTCATCTCACCTCGCTGTAGGCGGGGGGAGGGGGGTAGTACAGCTCAGGTGCTCTCATGAAGAGCCCCCCGTCGTCATCGTCGTCCTCGCCGTCGTCGTAGTCGTGGAGCAGCGGCGTGCGGGGGCCGTCTACTCGGAGGTCTCTGTGGATGTTGCTGTAGCTGGGGGGGGCCGAGGGGAAGGAGGACCAGCTGCTCATGGATCCGCCCTGGCTGCTCAGGGATCCGGCCTGGCTGCTCATGCTACTGGTTCTGCTGCCGACGCCGCTGAACGGGATGGTACCGATGACCAGAGGCAGCTCCAGGACCAGCTTCTCGCTGCCCGGGATGTGCAGGTAGATCTGCAGAGAGGAGGAGACGCTTAACATCTGATCTCTACTCATCTTAGCTTTTATTATCTCATCTAATTCTATTTATTATTTATTCTATTCTATGCTTTATTTCATCTGGAAGAAATAACATCAACCTTTTATCTATTCTAATCTAATCTCAACATATCTTCTTTTATTTATATCATCTCAGTCCTCGGATCCATTTCAGTTTGTCTCTAAACATCTACTGTCACTCTGTCTCTTGATGTCATCGACCACGACTCACCTTGAGGGCGTAGTCCACCTTGATGATGTCACAGCCCATCAGAGACGGCTTCAGTCTGGGGACTCTGATGGTCTTCCCCTGCCACATGTCACACATCCCAGAGATGATGTGATTCCCTCGAACCGCCGCCAGTTTCTGATTCAACACCTGAACAAAATAAAAGACAGACGTCAGGTCAGTTTTCAGGTGTTTACGCTCCACAGAGCGACTTCTTCTTCTCCTCTGACAGAAACGTGTCTGTGCGTCACCTTGGTGTGTCCGTCTGCGAGGTACGTGTGCTTGGCGATGATGGCAGCCTTCGGCACCACGATACGTGAACACGTGTTCTCGAACTTGGCGTTGATGTTGATGTCTTCGCCCTCGCAGAATCCCTTCCTGTCGATCTTAGCGCTGATGGACACCTGACCGTCGGGGATGAACATGCAGGTGACCTTCTTCTGTTTGGAGGACGCAGCCGGAGCCTGAAGGAGGGAAGTCACCTGTTAGTCATCATTAAAATCAACTTATACACAGGAAACTGCTTATTGTTTCTCTGACAATCCTCAGTGTTTTGTCACATCATAACAATTATTTTCATTATTGATTAATCTTCCAATAATTTTCTTGATTAATTGATTATTCATGTGGTTCGTTAAATGTCAGTAAAATGTCCCCGAGCCGTCATTAACGAGATTATCTTAAAATGTCTTGTTTGGTCCGAAACCCAAAGATAATTATGGGATACATGTTGGAAGCTGGAAGCAGTTCATTTTGAATCTATTATTCAGTCGATTCATTTCCTGTTTCCTGACTGATGGACGAACCGTTGCAGCTCCAGTGTTGCGACACTGCAGTGATGTAACGCTGCTTCCAGCTCCGTCAGAAATGAAGTGAAACCAGCGTTTGTCTAACTTTAGTTCAACAGTTGCTGTTAGTTGTGTTTCGTACCAGCAGCTCAGGTCGGTTGACGTCCAGCGGCTCCTCCACCTCAAACTCCCGCTCACAGTGCAAAGCATGCTGGGAAGGCCTGTCCAGCTCCGCCCGCACGTAGTAACGGATGTACCCGAACTTCCCCTTATAGGACGACACGAGACGCCTGAGAGCACAAGACAACAGGACGCAATCAGCTGCTGTGATCGATCGCCGATCAGCTGTCAGATCACTGTAATCGATCAGACTCTTACCCGGGGGGCGGCAGCTCGAAGCCGAACTGGAAGCTGAAGGTTTTTCCAGGTGGAAGCAGGAAGCAGCCGTCCGAGTCTGAGCACAGAGCGGAGAGGAGACGGTTAATGAGCAAGGCAGCGGCAGACGTTCAACTCCACAAGTTCAAACTGACAGAGAAGCTTCTTTCATTTCTACTGTTTCCCCCCCTTCCTCCTTTAAAGTGCATATTTATATATACCATTTACTGCCTGTACATATACATATATAAATATATATATATATAATTCTACTTTTATGAAGCTTCTACATTTTCAGTTGTTGTTGACAATGTCAGAAAGGTGATAATTCTACTTGATGTTTATTATTGAGGTCATACTGGGAGGTGCTGCTGGTGTACTGGAGTGTTATATACTATTTTGCCCCCCTCGTGTATGTTAATGGGGTTTTCATCAAAACATAACAAATAGTTATTTGTAGGCATATACTACACATTTTATTATAACATGTGTACATAAATATCCTTATATATGTGAAAAACAGATACTGAATAAGATCAATAAATGTCCATATAAACATAACAGGCTTTATTTGGCCATATGTCAGATTGTTGTATGTTGATACTGTGAATGTATTTTTTTTCTTGTTAGAGATTATGAAGTCATTCTGTGTTTATTTATTTTATTCATTTATTTATTCTGAGTGTTTTGACAGGAACAAATGTTCATTTATTAACATAAAGAATTAGCAAAAGTTTTCATCAGTTATTTAGATGAATGAATAAATAAAAACGCCTTAAAGTTGTCCTTAAGTACTTCAATCTCACAACTAAAATTATGATATATATCATAATAACTATGAATGAAACTCATCCACTGTGAACAAACACTGATAAGCGTATCTGCATGTATTGATTGTTGATCAATACCTTTCTCCAGCAGCTCCTCCAGCCGCAGCTCCTCCTCATACTTCAGGTACTCCACCTCCTGGCTGCGGTTCTTGCGGTGCTGCACGTGGGCGCAGCCGGCGGCGGTGACCCTGAGGCCGGCCAGCCTGCAGGGATGAGCCGCCTCCAGCTGCACGGTGCCGGACAGTTTGTCCCCGCTGCTGTAGAAGGACCTGCCGGAGTCCGACAGCTGCAGCTGGAACACTTTCAGCTTGTTGGCCGCAGACAGAACCATGTTCACTGTGATGTTAATGTGATGTTAATATTAAATTATAGGACGGAATTTAGATAAATTACTGTAAAACTCAATTAGATGAAAAATAAAATTATAATAAATGAATTAAATTTGGATTATATTAAAATAATTTAGTCACATTCAATGAAATCAGATACAATATCGATCAAATATTAAGAAAAACCAAAGTAAAGCAGTGAGATGAAACGTAGGTTGAACAGTCTCATCTGTGACTGCAGACACGTTGGGGTCAGTTTTATACCGGAGGGGAATCCCGGTGTCCCGGTGTCCCGTTACTCGCTCACCGAGCGGCATGTGTCCAGCGCGTGGACGCCGAGTGTAGCCAATCAGAGCGCAGAGAGGGCGCGTGGACAGCTCCTGTGGCATGGGGGGGCGGGGCCTGCAGATGGCGGGCTATGAATAGGAGACAGAACAGAAACAGATTTACTGACAGAAACAATCAATAATATCAATAAACCGCCAGACTTATTAATATCTGTTTGTTTATATCAGTGGCTGCTGAGGAGGAAAACCAACATGGACTCTGACAACAAACCACATCAAACTATATCAGTGTCCCACCTGATGAAATCGGAGGGGTGGGGGGGGCAATTTCATATGCCAATAAAACAATTTGCTTGAGTGGTGTAAAGGCTGCTTCTTTAAAGACATTTAGCATCTACATAATGTCTCTAAACGAAGCCATGGACTGGTTCAGATGTGTCATTTTACCAACAAAGTGAAATTAAAATTTATAGTATTGTTCTATTGTGACAACAAATGTATGTTCTCATTAAAAACAGACAAGATATCACATGATTTACACGTGTTTCCTGTGTATTTTCTTATTATACAGAAATATATAAAGTAGCACAAAGCTTATAATGTGATACAGGAACAGATCAGTGCTGAATACTAAAAACATTCACAGATCTACAAGTGTAGGTTCACATCAGAAAGTATTAATGTATGTATCAAATACATGACTTACACACTCTGATCTATGTGCACGACATACAAAATATAGTGTACAAAGCTGACATGTTAACACTAGGGGTGTTAACATGAACGCAAAACTCACATCTCACTCACATCGTATCACGGATTTGAGTCACGGATCAGATCATTATTAGCATCAGCGAAAAAAAAGGAGGAGACAAATAAAACTTTGTTTTCCATTTATTCTGTAACAGCCAGACACAGCAAGGAACTTTTGCTCATGGTCTTAAATGAAAAGAACATTTAAGATGTCCAATGTTTAAATAAAATAAAATAAAATATATAAAATATTCAATGCTCAGTTATTGCAGTATGAGGCATGAAACCTTCCTCTTTTAAACAGTGAATGAAACAGCCTCTGTCCACATCATCAAAACTTGATGATAACAAACATTCACCGCTAACGTCAGTTAGCAGCTAGATGCTAATTAGCTGCTCAGCTGCAGATGCTGGTTTGATCGTTGCTCTTCAAAATCCCTGTTAGCGACACGCTGTCTGTCCATGACTTGTACTTACAGCAGTTTAAGACATTTAAGACAAAGTAAACAAACTTTGTCCTCCTCTGTTTTTGTAAGAAGTCAAAAGCCAAAAAGGTTGGAAACCACTGGTTTCATCTTTAACAATGTGTTGTATTTTAAAAGCTTGTTATATTATCCATTGTGTCAAATCTTCATCTGAAAAGTAACTAAAGCTGTCAAATAAATGTAGTGGAGTAGAAAGTACAATATTTCCCTCTGAAATGTAGAAAGTAGCATCACATGGAAATACTCAAGTAAAGTACAAGTACCTCAAAACTGTACTTTAGTACAGTACTTGAGTAAATGTACTGTCCATCACGGCATTCAGGTAACTGAGCAGGTTTCCTCCATCTGTTGGTCCTGAAGAGCAACTCTGGTTGAAGACTTTTAATAGTTTTAGTTTCTATTGAGCTCATCTGTTGTAAAGTTGTGTTTTATTAAACTGAAGAGCAGCTCGGTCATCACTGTCTTTAATAATCCATTTATTGATCAGTATGTAAAATGTTGATCATTGTTCCCTGAAGCCCAACTGAACATATTCAGATGAATTGTTTTTTGCTGAGCAACAAACACAAAGATGTTGAGTTTATCTCCATGGAAACCTGGAAAACCAACAAATATTCGCATGTGAGAAGCTGCTGACAGAGATGATTTGTGTAAAGATGTTTGTAGCCTGTTGAACATTCAGAGTTGAGGTCTCCCCTCTGGTAAACTTCCAGAGACCTGCAGCCCTCTGGGGGCCCCTGCAGGACCTCAGTCTGAGACCCAGCTGTGGGGGCAGAGCACCCCCTGCTGGACAGAAGAGGAGCTGGCAGACCTGAGCTGCTTTCAGACACACACACAGAAACAATCTGCTGTTTAACATTTTGAACAAAAGTTACTGAGTCTAAAAATGTGATGATCAGACCTGCAGCAGGTCTGTGACCACTGAAACATCTCAACATCTACTGGATGCATTTAGTTTAAATTAGTTTCACACATTCATGTTTCCCCTCAGGATGAATTATAACAACTTTGATCCTCCGACTTTTCATCCAACACCACCATCTGATCAAATTATTGATTATTAAACCAATTAGCAAATGTTATCATGCTATTACAGTAATGCTAACACAGTGAACATGGTAAACATTATACCTGCTAAACATGCTAGCATTATGCTGCTGATATTAGCCTGACTGAGCTGCTAGCATGTTAGCTTTAGGATAATAAATCAAGTTGCTTGTGCATTGATGCATCAGTATTAATAATGTTCCCAATTAAACTTAATATAATCACAGTCTGATTATCTGCAAAACAAGTATTTTTACTCTGGATATTTTAAGTTAATGTAGTTGACAATATTAAATGCAGGACCAGATTTTTACATTGTGGTATTAGCAGTATTACTTCAGTAAAGAGTATTTCTTTTGCACATTTACACCAATACTTTTGACTTGTCATCCTTAGATTTGACTGTTTTGGGAACAATAAAACACATAAATAACATAACTAATAAACACAACACTGGAGGAGTTAAAACACCATCACACCAGTCTCTACTTTCCTGTACATTTTTATTTATGTTTCACCACATGAAAAAATAAAGAATAAACATCAAAAATCACCTTATTAAAAACCTTCACTCTCTCCGGTCTCAGGTTGAAGTTTATTTCCTCCGTTTGGACCAAAGCAGTGAAGTGTTGCTGATCACTGTGATACTGACTTAAACATGATGATTCTCAGGTTCTTCAGCCTCTTTTTTCTCTGGTTTCTAAGTGGATTTATGGAGGTTTGTGATATATATATTGATAATGAAGGTCACACTGAATGATGTCAATATGTGTTTCGTGTCTGTGTGTTCAGATCTGATGAGTTATGACTCCGAGTAGAAGAAGTTCTGACATCTCTTCAGTGTTTGGTGATGAAAGAAAGATAAAAACACTTTGTGCTTTTATGCAGTAAAATATTAAAAACCATAACAATAAAAGTATTTAATTTAATAAAACATTTGATCAAAGCTTTTATGATGGGTTCGTGCGACAGGTAAACTGTGTTGTTACTGTGGACCAATCAGCAGCCGCCTCAGTTACGTGCAGTTCCTCTCGTGTCCACCAGGTGCTGCTGTGATCAAACTGACAGACTTCCTCCTCCAGCAGCTGATTGAAAGGATTAACACACTGATTTGTGTTTACATCATTAATAATCTCTGCTGTGTCACCTGACAGCTGATACACCTGACTGATGATGGAAGCAGTTTGTGGCAGCAGAGACGTCGCAGGTGATCAGGTTTGTCGAGGTGCATCTCACCTGGTGTAAACATGTGATCTGATCTGTACCTGGAAGATGATCTCAGGTCTTTGCATGAACACCTGATATTAATTCATTCTTGTTGTCTTCACTATATTTACTCTTTACTTTCTTTTACTATCTCATTATAACATGAGAACTTTATGAGATTGTAACATATTATACGTATAATATTCTTCATGTAATTACTGGATACCAAATTATTCTGATTTTACAAAAAGCTTTTCTTGCTGTAACAATACATCATTTTATTTCGTTTTATCACAAAACGTTCTGGTTATTTCACAAAATGAACTTGTTATAACTTACAGATTTATCTCATAAAACAATAAACATCTCTTTGGATGTGTCTGATCAACAGTCCAAAGATATTAAACCTGAGACATTAGAGGAACTGACTCCAGAGGACAGAAGAGGTTCTGATCAAACAAATTAATTTTCTATCAGTTTACTAACGGATAACTTGACTGATGCTTTTATTTCTACACATAGTGATGCTGCTTGTTTTTCCTTTCCTTTTAGTCTGAAGGCCAATTTGAGTTGACAGGAAGAGGCGGAGTCAGCTGGATTTCTGTACAGATGTTACACCTACTGAGACCTGAACACAATGATCCAGATCACAGATCACATGTGAACAGCAAGACGAGATGAGCTCTGTAACTTCCTATAAATGAACTCAGAGTCTCTGTGTTTCTGCACAGGTGGGAGGTCAAAGGTCAGCAGGCTGAGGGGCTCCTGATGACCTTTGACCTTTGGGATCCAACCAGTCTGTCTACCTCTGCGTCCGTCATCTGTTCAGCTTCTCATCAAACCTGCACAAAGTCAGACAGGAAGTAGAGAGACAGAGAGAGAGAGAGTTCATCAGTTATTTAAACCAAATATCAGCAGTTTAAAGAGAACAACACTAGAGAGAGTAGAACCTCAGTAGAACCTCAGAGGAACCCAAGTAGAGTCAGTGGAACCTCAGTGGTGTCAGTAGAACCTCAGTAGAGTCGGTAGAACCTCAGTAGCACCTCAGTAGAGTCAGTATATCCTCAGTAAAACCCCAGCAGAGTCAGTAGCACCTCAGTAGAGTCGGTAGTGTCAGTAAAACTTCAGTAGAGTCAGAAGAGACAGTAGAACCTCGGTAAAACCTCAGTAGAGTCAAGTTAGAGTCAGTAGAACCTCAGTAGAGACAGTAGAACCTCAGTAAAGTTGGGTTAGAGTCAGTAGAATCTCAGTAGAGTCAGCAGAACCTCAGTAGAGACAGTAGAACCTCAGTAGAGTCCGGTTAGATTCAGTAGAACCTCAGTAGAGACAGTAGAACCTCAGTAAAGTTGGGTTAGAGTCAGTAGAACCTCAGTAGAGTCAGTAGAACCTCAGTAGAGTCGGTTTAGAGTCAGTAGAACCTCAGTAGAGACAGTAGAACCTCAGTAGAGTCCGGTTAGAGTCAGTAGAACCTCAGTAGAGACAGTAGAACCTCAGTAGAGTCCGGTTAGAGTCAGTAGAACCTCAGTAGAGACAGTAGAACCTCAGTAAAGTTGGGTTAGAGTCAGTAGAACCTCAGTAGAGTCAGTAGAACCTCAGTAGAGTCGGGTTAGAGTCAGTAGAACCTCAGTAGAACCTCAGTAGAGTCGGGTTAGAGTCGGTATATTCCGGGTTCTTACTGTCGGATGGAGTCGGGGATCTGCAGCCGGTCTGTGGGGATGAACTGAGAGAGCTCCTGCAGACTCTGGATGAACCGAATCTTCCTGCTGAACTTCTCACTGTGGATAACAGGTCAAAGGTCAAAGGTCAACATAGGTCAAAGGTCAATATAGGTCAACAGAAAGTCAATAGAACATCTCTGAACATGGCTTGTTATGTACATCACTGCTTGAAAGTTTGTGAACCCTTTAGAATTTTCTGTATTTCTGCATGAATATGACCTAAAACGTGATCAGATATTTACACAAGTCCTAAAACTAGACAAAGTGAACCCAATTAAACAAACGAGACAAAAAATTATCTTTTTTTTCATCTTTTTCCATTTATTTATTGAGGAAAGTTAACCAATGTTACATATTTGTGGGAGGCAATAGTATGTGAAGCCTTGCTTTCAGTAACTGGTGTGACCTCCTTTTGCAGCAATAACTTCAACCAAACGTTTCCACTAACTGTTTATCAGCTCTGCACATCAGCCCGTTCCTCCTCACAGAACAGTCTCAACTCAGGGATGCTGGTGGGCGTCTTTGCATGAACTGCCTGCTTCAGGTCCTTCCACAGCATTTCTTTAGGATTAAGGTCAGGACTTTGACTCGGCCGTTCCAAAACATTAACTTTCTTCTGCTTTAACTATTCTTTGGTAGAACGACTGGTGTGTTTAGGGTTGTTGTCTTACTGCATGACTCACTTTCTGTTGAGCTTCAGTTCACAGATGGATATCTTGACATTTTCCTGTAGAATCTGCTGGTACGACTCAGAACTCACAGCTCCATCAATGATTGCAAGCTGTCCTGGTTCAGAGGCAGCAGAGCAGCCCAAACCATGATACCACCACCACCATGTTTCACAGATGGGTTCAGGTTCTTACGCTGGAATGCAGTGTTTGCTCATCGCCAAACGTAACGCTTCTCATTCAAGCCGAAAAGTTCGATTTTGGTCTCATCCATCCACAGAACATTGTTCCAATCACCTTCTGGCCATGTGGTCTTGAGCGAACCGTAGACGGCAGCAAAGTTCTGTTTGGAGAGTAGTGGGTTTCTCCTTGCAACTCTGCCATGAACAGCATTGATGTTCAATGTTCTCCCGATGGTGGACTCATTAACATGGACTGTAGCCACTGCAAGAGAGACCTTTAGTTTCCTAGATGTTACCCTGGGGTCCTTTGTGGCCTCCTGGACTATTACACACCTGCTCTTGGTGTAATTTTTGTTGTTCGACCACTCCTGGGGAGGGTAACAATGGTGTTGAATGTCCTCAATTTGTACATGATCTGCCTGACAGTCGACTGTTGGAGTCCAAACTCTTCAGAAATGGTTTTGTAACCTTTTCCAGCCCGGTGAGCATCAACAACTCTTCTTTTAAGGTCCTCAGAAATCTCCTTTGTTTAAGCCATGACACACTTCCACAAACCTGTGTTGTGAAGCTCAGAGTTTGACAGTGAAGATCCAGATTTCTCTTCTTTAAATAAGGCAGGGCCTCCCAGACTCACACTGGATTGTCATCCCATTGATTGAAACACCCGACTATAATTTCCCCTTCAAATGAAATGATAATCTTAGGGGTTCACATACTTTTGCCTCACACACAAATACGTAACATTGGATCATTTTCCTCAATGAATAAATGGACAAGTGTAAGATTTTTGTCTCATTTGTTTAACTGATGTCTCTTTATCTAGTTTAAGGACTTGGGTGGAAATCTGATCATGTTTTAGGTCATATTTATGCAGAAATAGAGCAAATTCTAAAGGGTTCACAAACTTTCAAGCAGCACTGTATGTCTGGAATGGTTACGTGGTTACTTAACTGTTCACAGTGGTTGCTAAGTGGCAGGTGGTTACTAAGGCATTCCTGGGGGTTGCTATGGCATTGTGAAGTGGTTGCTCTGTGGTTGCTGTGATACTCTGTTTGCCTGAGTGTTGCTAGGTGGTTGCTAGGGTGTTTGCCGTTGCTAGTGATCTTTCAGGTGGTTGCCTAGTGGTCGCTACAGCACAGTCTACAGTTTTATTCAGTGGTTGCTCGAGAGCTGCGGATGATTCGGCGTCATAAAAGTGTCTGCTATGTGGTTACATGGGTGTCACTAGGGTGTTATGCTATGTTGCTATGGTGATTGTGGGCAAGGATGGATGACTTTCTGTCCATTATTGTCACCTGAAGTCTCACTGACCAGAGGAACAAAGGTCTGCTGTGTTTAAATCTTCCTCCAACCCAGCGTTAGTTTCACCACTTAGTTCACAGAAGCATCAGTTCTGTTGCTATGGTTACCTGAATAAAGGTGTGTGTGTGTGTGTTGCAGACCTGATGAAGGGTTTGACCACAGTGATGAGAGCTTTGATGTACCAGGCCGGATGGACGACCAGCAGCCCCTTCAGGTCCTTCTTCAGCCTGGAGACAGACAGGTGACATGAATATCACCTCTGTCGTCATGGAAACAAGCTTTTTTTTTCTTTTTAACATTTCTTAAAAAGAAAAGTGTTTAATGTCTTCTGCAGTGTTACAGGAAGTACAGCTGAAGCTGTTCAGGATATTTAAAGAAACAACACAAACGTCAGGAGTAAAGAGTGTGTGAGGACAGTGATAGCTCCGCCCCGCTGTGCTGTCCTGGTGACTGAACCTGGCGTACCTCCTGTCAATGGAGGTGTAGCACTGGTGGAGCCATTTGATGGCTGGCAGTTTGTTTCTGGGAGCCATGGCACACATGTAGACCAGCAGGTAGTTCTCCGAGACCATCAGATCTAACGTCCCCACGATGTACCTGCAGTCAACACACACATACACACACACATACACACACACACACACGCACGCACACACACACACACAAACAAACACACATACACAAACACATACACACACACATACACACACATACACACACACACACACAGAGGTATTTATAGTAACAAACTCTGTCGCTGTGATTTTGCTTCCATCAAAATGAGTCAAGCTCACCTGAACAGGTTGTCCATGACGTACTCGTAGTCCTCCACCGTGTTCTCCGGCAGGTAGCAGGACGTAAACAGGATGATTGCGTTCATCCCGTCTCCATAGTAACCTACCAACCAACCAGTCAGACACACACACACACATAGAGGAGTCACATGGTGCTGTAAATTGAACAACACCTGTAACATCCGATATAGTCACATGACAAACTACAGCACAGAAAACTGACTCTTTAACAGCCTCGTCACCTGTAACACTGTAACACCTTTAACAGCCTCGTCACCTGTAACACTGTAACACCTTTAACAGCCTCGTCACCTGTAACACTGTAACACCTTTAACAGCTGCGTCTTCATAGACATTAAATTACTATTATTATTAGAGCATGTAACACTGTCACATGACTGTCAGCTGTTTGGGTTTCAGGTGAGTGTGACCTTTGACCTCTGTGTGACAGGACTTGCAGGTCAGTATATTTTCTCAGGTGAGTGTGACCTCTGACCTCCGTGTGACAGGACCTGCAGGTAGGGTTCCAGGACGCTCATGTTGACGAGATATTCATGTCCGGAGATGCAGAACTTCCTCCAGCGGCGCCCCTCGTTGTCCACCTGGTCCAGCTCCATCAGACCCATCTCTGACTGCTCCACCGGGCTCCTGGCCACGCCCCGGGCCCCGCCCCTCGCCATCCGAGGAAGGTCATCTGTCACAGAGGTCAGAGATCAGCTGATATCTGTCTGTCAGTCTGTCTGTCTGTGTGTGTCTGTCTGTCTGTCTGTCTGTCTGTCTCACCCTCCCACTCGAGGTCGTGCGTGCTGTCCGGCAGCGTTCCTGTCTCGCTGTCAGACGGCGTCTCCAGCGCCTCCAGGTTGATGTCGAGCGACAACATCTCGTCCGGCGTCGCCGACAGCGCTGCGGCGGAGAAGCCGTCGTTGCTCGGGTCGTGAGAATCTTTGCCGCTCAGCGTCAGGCTGAGAGCTGGGGCCACCAGCCGCTTCTTGGCCCCGCCCCCAACGGTACCTGATAGGGCGAGGGTGGTGGGCGGGGCTGAGGGGGCGGGGCAAGACAAGCAGAGTCACTTTAGTCCTTTAATAGCACCAAGAAAAAAACATTTCATTTATCCAACAAATCGCTTCTGAATTCTAAAATCATAATTTTACATTTATTTTATTTCTATGTGAAACTTTTTCAGGAAAGAAACGAATGAAGTCACAATATTTCAAGAAAAAAACTTAAATAATAAGATTTTGTGACTTCTAAACTCCTCAAATAATCTCA